>NW_007745473.1:6776-8871 GCF_000696425.1 Galeopterus variegatus
GACATTTTTTAATATCAGTAAATACATATATACCTTGTTCTTTTTAACAGTTGCATAGTATTCCATATGATAATATACCATAATTTAAATGTTTTCTGACCCTGTGCTAATACAATATATCCATTCAATAAATTCTTATTGAGCATCAAGAGGAAAAGTTAAGTTACAGTGTGGGGCTTGCAGTGACAGGTTTATCCCAGGATACAGAGCTCAGAGAAGACTCAGACTTGGAGGCCTGTGTCTCACAGCAGTCACAGCATCCAGGATAGAACTAGAAAGCATGACTCTGTAGAGCCTGGCGCTCTCCCACCCATCAGCACTTGTGTTTCATTGGCTAGAACAAGGCAGGATCCAGGACCCCCAGAGGGAGCATCCAGTAATGTGAGCTGAAAGAAGCAAGCACGATTTGCTTTACACGAACAAGTTGGTTTTACAGAAACAGGAAATTTCTCTCATACTTTAAGTCCTACAATAAAAGAAGTATGCTGGGATGCACAGGGATTTGGGGAATTTTGTTAATGTCCTAAAGAAAATTCGATGTGCATTCTGAATCTGATCATCTCAATGTTAGCTGTTACACGTCTCAAAAAGTCTCTTATTTGAAAATCAAAGAAAGTCCACACAGTGATAGAATAGAATGGAGGGTAGAAAACACCTGCAAATATTGCTGGTCTCAAAGGTGCAGGAGACAGGTCCTTCATGCACTGCTGGGGAGGCTGGAAACGGGTGCCTAGAAGACTGTGCTTGGTCTGGCCCAGGCTGCTTCTTTGGCCTGGCTTCCCATTTTCTCCCTGCACTGGCCCAGGTGTTGCTCTGACTCAGCACACGCGTCCACTGCAGGGCCTCCATGCATGCCTCCCCTTTGTCTGGAAGCTCTTTCTCCCTTGGTCAGCTCCCAGACACCAAGGCTTCCTGGTCCATTCCTACTCATCCTTCACTTCTCAGCTTGAACATACCTGAACATCCAGGACAAATTAGTTGCCTCTATTTACATTCCCTGACAACCTTGTTCTTTTCTTTCAGAGCAGTTACCACAACCACAGTCAAATATTGATTTGTGTGATTATTTGTTTACTGATGTCCCACTAGGAACAGCATCTGTTTTGCTCATAGATGAATTCCTAAGGCCTCATTATGTTTGACACAGAATAGATATCCAATAAATATTTGTTGAATGATTGCTTTTAGAGGGCAATCTCTATAAGAATTGTAAATGTGCCCCCTGACCCCCAACATCCACATCCTGCCCAGTGACAACCAACCTACTGCCAGAAGCCCCCGGGGCTCCCAAACCAGAGTTGGGGAGGCCTGCAGGCCCACATTTGAAATGTAAATGAGATACTGTGTGACTCAGTTATCTAAATTAAAGGATCTTTCCTACAGAAATAACACAATTGCACTAACATACATACAGGTGCAAGTGTATTATTGGATGCAACATGTGTATTAGCAGAGTGTTAGAAAATGCCTGCGTTATAGTACATCATTCAATGGAATGCTACATAACCATTAAAAATAGCAACATACTTTTGGCGATATGGAGGGAAGGATGAATAGACAGAGCACAGAGGGTTTCTATGGCCATGAAATGACTATGATACTACAATGGTAGAATCATGTCATTACACATTTATCAAAATCCATACAATATACAACACCAAGAATGAACCCTAATGTAAACTATGGATTTTGGATAATAATGATGTGTCAATGTAGATTCATCGAGTCCAATAAATGTACCACTTTGGGTTGGGATGTGGATAATGGGAGAAGCTATGCACGTGTGGGGACAGCAGATATATGAGAATATCTGTACTCTTTTGCTTCCTCAATTAAACATTGACTGATACAAATTCCTATTCAATGCAAGAGAAATGCCAACTACAATAATAAAAGAAAAAGATGATTATTAATTAATTCAAAAACCGAAATATGCTTATGGATATGAAAGTGGTAGAATGTAGTCTAATCATCCATTAAAATAAGGAAAAGAGAGCAGCCATGGATTCACCAGCAGCCATCAAATAAATAAAGGATTTAGTTTCATGCATAAGCTTCTAGGAGTGGTGGCCACAAACAGAATCAAAAGATTCAG
>NW_007745473.1:10142-10799 GCF_000696425.1 Galeopterus variegatus
CAAAGTTTCTAAAAATGCATCTATAGTAGCTACTTGCTTTTATAAATCAATTTTCTCTGTTCCAGTTACTCCTCCTTAAATGCATGGATAAAGCAATATGTATAAAGAGATTAGTTATAGGAATTAAATTCAAAGTTCTACCAGGAAGTCAAGTAAATAATGTATAAGATTTGTAAGTGTGTGATCTGTATTCTTGTTGTATGTACCAATATGTGAATTTATAATTTTTCCAAATCACTGATACCAAGCAAATTACCAAACAATTTAGCTCAACCACACAGCTCAATACTAGTTCCCCCAGGAAGTTCCCCCATTTCAGAAGTAAGCAAAGGACAAAAAAATTAGTTTCAGCACAGGCACACCACCAGCACCTCGAGGCCCACCAGTAGACCAGAGGCATGGAGCCAGGGACCAGACCCCACACACACAACCAGGCACACCACCAGCATCATGGAGCATGCCCAAAACATCACCTCCATGTAGGTGGCCCACCACAGGCACCACAATAAACACAGCTGCCATGAATGTGGCTAGGTGTCACAACCACCACACAGATAGTCCACCAGCCACTGGAGTACATTGACAAAAGAAGAGCGACCAGCAGAAACCAAACAAAAGAAGAAGATGTCTGTCTCCACAAAGCCCCTTCCAGAGTGA
>NW_007745473.1:11455-13176 GCF_000696425.1 Galeopterus variegatus
TTAATACCAATTCTCCTCAAACTATTCCAAACAATTGAAACAGAAGCTATTCTCCCAAACTTAGTCTATGAAGCCAACATAACTCTGATACCAAAACCAGATAAAGACACAACAAAAAAAAGAAAATTACAGGTCAATATCCATGGTGAACCTAGATGCTAAAATCCTCAAGAAAATATTAGCAGTCAGAATACAGCAACATATTTAAAAAATTATACAGTATGATCAAGTGGGATTCATCCCAGAGATGTAAGGATGGTTCAACATATGAAAGTCAATAAATGAGATACAATAAATGTAACAGGCATGCGGCCAGTATGAATCTGGCCATCACAGCTTGGGCATGAATGGTGATGATCAGATTTGTATCCCATGAATATGCATAACCAATGTTTTTTTTTTTTTTAAAAAAGAATAAATGGGTACAGGAGATCTTATTGGTGTGGTGAAAAGTGATTTGTGGTGATGGCTGCACAACTTGATAAACTTACTACAACTCATTGAATTGCATACCTAAAATGGGTGGATTACATGATATACAAAATATTCCTCAATAAAGTGTTTTTTAAACAAAGGGCATTTCACTGACATTCAGCAGATCCTGAAATATAGCACTCTTCTGTCACTAAATAGCTAAACAACCCTGGACAAGTAGTGTACTTACTGTAGACCTTTGTTTCATTACCTATAAAGAAAGCGTTGGGCCAGGTGAAGCCCAGAGTGTCTCATGCCTCTTCCCATTCCCACATTCTATGGCTATTTTGGCAAAGTTAGTCTCAAAGAAAATACTTTTGTTCCTTGGCAGAAATCTAAGCAAGGATGCTCTTCTGAAAGAAATTAAAATCACAAAATTTCCTTTAAAAAATTGTCAACAGAAAAGTTGATCTCCTACAAGTAGAGAGCAGAAGAGTGGTTACTAGAGGCTGGGAAGGGCAGGGGGAGAAGGGGAGAGGCAGAGGTTAGAGACACAAAGTTACAGATGGACAGGAGGAATAATTTCTAGTGATCTGTAGCTTTGTAAGGTGATTAGAATCAGCACACATTTATTAGATAATTTCAAATAGCTAAAAGAGAGAATTTTATGTTTTCCCAACAAAAAAAAAAGAAAAATATTTGAGTGATGAGTACGCTGATTACACAGATTTAATCATTACATGTTATAAACATGGATTCAAATCCAGCGGTGGCCTGGCCGAAACCAAGCCAAGGTTGAGGGTGGTGAGTACAGCATTTGTCACAGGCTCGTGTGGGGGCGGGCCCGGAACTGTGTGGTGGAAGTGACATCACAAAGGGGCCTGGTTACCAGGGTGCTTGTGGGGGTCACCTGAGGCCGGTGGGAGCTAGTGCTCCCCGGATCCCCGCACGGCTGGCCAGTTTGCATTTCCAACAGAACGCAGAGCTGTCTCAGCTGCTGGTGGCTACCGCGGCCACAACCAGAACAGTCTCGGAGCCATGGAGGTGCCCGGAGCTGCCCCTCAGCCATACTTGGGGCTGGTCCTGGGAAAGCTGTGCAGGACTGTGGCAGCATTGCCTGAAGACCTGAGACTGGGCCTTGGTTTTCCATGGGAATTGGTGATATGTGCAGCTATTGCTGGGTCTTTTCTTCTCTTGTTTTTGTGGAGAAGTGTTCAGTCAGTTAGAAGCCGGTTTTATGTAGGAAGAGAGAGAAAGCTTGCTGAAGAGCTTTCCGGACTAATTGAAGAAAAGTGTAAACTACTTGA
>NW_007745473.1:14422-14717 GCF_000696425.1 Galeopterus variegatus
CTTAAAGTAATGACTGAACTGTATCAAGAAAATGGGATGAAACTCCACAGGAAGTTAATAGCAGAGGAAAAGGACCGGTCAGAGAATGCGGAGAAAATTTCCAAAGTGGAAGAGAAGATGAGCCATGCAGCTGAAGAACTGGAGCCCTGCAGAAGGCGAGCCAGAGATGTGGAAGGAGAATTGGAGAGAAGTGTTCGTTTTTATCAAGGGGAGATGACTTCCTATGAGAAAAAACACATGAGAATTGGTTGGCAGCTGAGACTGCTGAAAGACACCTCAGTTATTTAAGGAAAGT
>NW_007745474.1:0-327 GCF_000696425.1 Galeopterus variegatus
GAATACTCTACCCTGCAAGGCTGTCCTTCCGAAATGAAGGGCAAATAGCATATTTCTCAGAACCACCCTGAGAAGGGTGAACCACCCTTACAAGTAATTCTCAAGGGAGTACTGGGATTGGATCCTGGAAGATAACTACCACTGCCATAACAACCCAAGTAAAATAAAAACCCACTACTATAATAAAAATGACAATCATGAAAAGAAAAAAAATGAACAAAATCACTAGAGGCAACCTCAGGAACGAACAAACACAGAAAACAAAAAGCAAAACAGAAAGCAAGGAAAAAATAACACCTAAGAAAACCAAAAAAATAATTAAATGCT
>NW_007745474.1:5677-10091 GCF_000696425.1 Galeopterus variegatus
AAAAAATAAAAAAGCAATGTAAAACATAATTTGAAAAACGTTCTATATTAGGCAAAAACTACTGTCTACTGAGAGAATCTGAACAATGGATTCCACCTGGAGAAAGAGATTGGCCAGAAAGTGACATGAAGGAATTTTCTGAGATGATGGAACCATTTTTCTATATCCTCATGAAGGTAACAATTACTCAAGTGTATGCATTTGTCAAACTCTACTGAACTGTACATGTGAAATCAGCGCATTTGATCCATGTAAATTATACAATAAAAATGCACTAAAATTTATAAAATCAAGGAAATAATAAACTCAAAATGCTTCTTCTAGTATGTTTAAAGAACCTTTTCACATCAACAAAGAAAAGACAACCCAATAAACATTTGTGCAAAAGACTTTAAACGGTGTTTTACAAAAGAGCACAGACAATGGCCAATAGACATACAAGATGTTTAGCTTCATTTTTAATAAGGGGAATTCAAATCAAAAAGGCAATGAGATACACCTGCACACCCATTAGAATATCAACATTCAAAAGACTATAAGTGCTGAATACTGAGAATTTAGAACTGTTGGACACAATACACTTGTAATAAGTATATACCAATATAAATTAGTATTACCACATTGGAAAAAAGTTTATATTATCTAGTAGAACTAAAGATATGAATATTCTGTGACCCATCAATTCCTTTCATAGCTACATCCCCAACAGAAATGGATATAAGAGAGAGGCCCCAAGAGCTGCCAGACCTGTGCACCCCTCGAGGCACCCGTGCCAGACCAGGTAGGCGCTGCCACAGGACGCCCAGCCCAGGCCAGTATGCACCACCCAGAGAGGCCCTAAAGCCAACAGACTTACAGGGCCCTGAGCAACCTGCATCAGAACAAGTAGGCACTGCTGTGGGACTCCAAGCCCAGGCCAGTCACCTCAGCCCAGAGAGACCCGAGACTCTCACCCACAGGCACCGAAACAGCCTGCCAAATTGGCAGTCCCAGCAGGATCATAACCAGACATTAGGGTCAAATAAGTGGACCATGAAATCCCCTGCCACAATGACTAAACACCAAAGGAAAGATACCAGAAATATGAAAAATCAAGAAAGTATACCACCAAAGGCTAATAATAACTCTCAAGCTCTGGATCCTACAGAACAGGAAGTCCTTGAAATGACTGACAGGAATTTCGAGCAATAATTCTAAGAAAACTGAATGAGATACAAAAAAACTCAGACAAGACAATGAAATGAGAAAAAGTATACAGGACCTGAAAGAAGAAATGTACAAAGAAATCAATGCCCTGAAAAAGAATGTAGCAGAGCTTGTGGAGCTGAAGAATTCATTCAATGAAAGTAAAAACACAACAGAGAGTTTAACCAGCAAGCTAGAACAAGCAGAAGAGAGAATTTCTGACCTTGAAGATGGCCTGTTTGAAATAACACAGGCAGACAAAGAAAAAAAATTTTTTAAATATTGGAGGAAATCTAAGAGAAATAACGGACAACCTTAAGTGCTCAAATATCCAAGTCATAGGTATTCCAGAAGGGGAGGAAAAAGGAAATGGCACTGAAAATATACTCAATAAAATAATGACAGAAAACTTCCCAAGTATAGGGAAAGACACAGATCTTCAGATTCAGAAGGCTCAAAGATCCCCAAACATATTCAACCCAAAAAGGTCCTTTCCAAGACATGTTATAGTCAAATTGGCAAAACTCAAAGACAAAGAGAGAATCTTAAAAGCTGCAAGAGAGAAGCATCAAGTCACCTATAAGGGAGCCCCAATCAGACTAACATCAGCCTTTTCATCAGAAAGCCTAAAAACCAGAAAAAGAATGGCACGATATATTCAAAATGCTAAAAGACAAAGATTGCCAGCCAAGAATACTTCACCCAGCAAGGCTATCATTCTGAAATGAAGGGCAAAGAGTATATTTCTCAGATAAACAAAAACTGTGGGAGCTTACTACCACATGGCCAGCCTTACAAGAAATTCTCAAGGGAGTACTGGATTTGATACCTGAAAAACAACCATTACTGTCATAAATACTGAAGAAAAAGCAAAACCCACTAGTAAATAAAAATGCTAACAATAAAGAGGGAAAAAAAAGTATCTACCATGCCAAGAAACCAACAAATACTGAAGACAAACAGTAAACCAGAAAAAAAGGAACAAAAGATGCTTAAGACATACAAACAAAAATCAGTAATACTCTAGGAGTAAATCACACTTTTCAATAACAACTCTAAATGTAAAAGGATTAAATTCCCCACTCAAAAGACACAGACTGACTGACTGGATTAAAAAGGTGGAAACAACTATATGCTGCCTTCAAGAGACTCATCTCACCTGTAAAGACACACATAGACTAAGAGTGAAAGGCTGGAAAAAGATATGCCATGCAAATAGAAATGAAAAGCAAGCTGGAATAGCTATTCCTATATCAGATAAAATAGACTTTAAACCAAAAACCATAAAAAGATATAAAGAAGGCCACTATATAATAATAAAAGTATCTATCCATCAAGAAGACATAACAATCATTGGGCCAGCCCGTGGCTCACTTGGGAGAGTGTGGTGCTAATAACACCAAGGCCACGGGTTCGGATCCCATATAGGGATGGCACACAGTCTTGCATGTCTTTGGTAAACTTGCCTGGATCCACATACTCCAGTGTGGAAGCTTCAGAGAGCCCACACAACTTGCTTAGGGACACAAAGAAGTGCCCAAGAACTTCTCCCAGGGATGTGCAACCCTCTCAGTACCCTGGCAACTCTATCCACATTATCAGAGGAACAGCCCATTGCCACAACACCTACCCCAGACCTCATACAGGGTCACTCACCTCAGCTTAGGAAGAACTGAATGCACCATCCCACCCCCAAGGTACTTGAGGCCCTACTCATGGCCATTCCAGTGTCACCCACCCCAATAAAAACTGCCAAGGGCCCACCACCTAGGCTATGAAGGCATCCACAGATAGCTCCAAGGTTGAGTACAATCAGAGAAATGACCCAAAGACTACATTACCATGCTCACCCAGAACCAAACCTAAAATGTCCAGCCTAACTACCAATATAAAACACTTCTACAGGTATATGGATTGAATTATGTCCCCCAAAGTCCGTTTATTAGGAACTTAACTACCACTGTGACAGTGTTAAGAGGGTGGGAAATCCTATTATGGTAATTGAAATGTGGAAGCTTGAAGAGGTGATTAGATTGTGAGGACCATGCCCTAGTAAACAGATTAATAAGTTGATGGTTTAGTGATGGTTACAGGTATGGTTCTGATGGCTTTAAAAGGAGGAGTGAGGAGTTAGCTCTCTCTCTGCTTCTGCGATCTGCCATGTGACACCCTGCTTTGCTGTGAAGTCACTACCCATCAACAAGGCTGTCACCAGTTGTGTTCCCTGGACATTGGGCTTCCCAGCCTTTGACGCTGTAAGCAATAAATATTGTTTCCTTATAAATTATCCAGTTTGGGGTATTTTGTGATAAGCAACAGAAACGGACTAATACGATATGTAAGAGTTTCTCCCTTCAAAACTACTCCAAAAATTAGAAGTGACCACACCACCAGAGGCCCAGACACCAATGCAGAGATACAAGATGAGGGGGAAAAAAAGGAAAAATGAAAATAACACTCCTAAAGGAAGACAATAATCCTCCAGTACCAGACCCCAAATGACAGGTAACCTATGCAATGCCCGAAGAGGAATTCCAACTGGTAATCTTAAGGACACTCAACATGATGCAAGAAAATATAGATAGAAAATACAATGAAGTCAGAAAAACTATTGAAACTTGAAGGAGAAATTAAAAAAAGAGATACATATCACAAAAAACTTCTCCCAGGGATGTGCAACCCTCTCAGTACCCTGGCAACTCTATCTACATTATCAGAGGAACAGCCCATTGCCACAACACCTACCCCAGACCTCATACAGGGTCACTCACCTCAGCTTAGGAAGAACTGAATGCACCATCCCACCCCCAAGGTACTTGAGGCCCTACTCATGGCCATTCCAGTGTCACCCACCCCAATAAAAACTGCCAAGGGCCCACCACCTAGGCTATGAAGGCATCCACAGATAGCTCCAAGGTTGAGTACAATCAGAGAAATGACCCAAAGACTACATTACCATGCTCACCCAGAACCAAACCTAAAATGTCCAGCCTAACTACCAATATAAAACACTTCTACAGGTATATGGATTGAATTATGTCCCCCAAAGTCCGTTTATTAGGAACTTAACTACCACTGTGACAGTGTTAAGAGGGTGGGAAATCCTATTATGGTAATTGAAATGTGGAACCTTGAAGAGGTGATTAGATTGTGAGGTGATTAGATTGAGATGGCTTTAAAAGGAGGAGTGAGGAGTTAGCTCTCTCTCTGCTTCTGCGATCTGCCATGT
>NW_007745474.1:11387-13064 GCF_000696425.1 Galeopterus variegatus
ACCTGAGGAAATTTTTCACCATTTCACAGGCTCAGCAAAAATTCTTAAGAGAGTCCTGCATCTAGAAGCAAAAGAATGATGCCTACAATCATGATAACACATGAAAGAATAAAACTCCCTGATAGAGTAGATAAGGAAATGAGAAAGAGAAAGTTATTATCTCATTGCTATAAAAAGCCACCAAATAACAAAGAAAAACTGTAAAAGAGAAAGAGAGGAACAAAGTATATATAAAATAACCATAAAACAACTGAGAAAATGTCAGGAGTAAGGCCACACCAAACAATAACAACCCTGAATGTAAATGAATTAAATTCCCCATTTAAGGGGTATAAACTGGATGAATAGGTTTAAAAACAAGACCCAACTATATGCTACCTACAAGAAATTTACTTCACCTGTAAAGACACACGTGGACTAATTGTGAAAGGATGGAAAAAGATATCCACACAAAAGGAAGCAAAAAACAAGCAGGAATAGTTGTATTTATATAGGATAATATAGGCTTTAAATCAAAAACTATAGAAAGAGACAAAGAAGGGCATTATATAATGATAAAGAAATCCATTCAGCAAGAGGATATTACAGTTGTAAATATATGCACCCAACATCAGAGCACCCAGATACACAAATTAGATTTAAAGGGAGAGCTAGACCTCAATATAATAATAGCTGGAAACTTCAACACGCCTCTCTCAGCATTGGACAGATGGTCTAGACAAAAACATCAGCAAAGAAACATTGGGTTCTAATTGCACTACAGACCAAAGGGACCTAGCAGACATTTACATAACATTTTGTTCAACAAATGCAGACTACACATTCTTATCAACACATGGATAATTCTCCAGAATACACTACATGTTAGACCACAAATCAAGTCTCAACAAATTTTTTAAAAACTAAAAGTATATCAAACATCTTTTCAGGTCACAATGGAATTAAACTAGATACTGATCACAATTAAAATTTTGGTGCAGTTGCTGCTGCCATCGTCTGGCCCCAGAGCCACTGCCTATCTCCCCACACAGCAGTTCATCCTAGTCCCCACTGCAGCTGCTGCCACCACCACCACTGATGCCAACACCCAGCCCAGGTACCACCAGCTCCACCTTGCCCAGATCCAGGTGTTCCTGTGTTTTACCAGGCAGGAGGAAAGAAGAAAGAGATGAACAAGTGCAGCCCTGTGAGCCACAGCCTAACTTACAGGGGAAATTGTGTAGCCCCTGTGTGTAGTTCCCAGTGGTGGTAACTATTCATGGAGCCCACACAATTGAAACTATCCCAGGGAAGGACACATGCAGAACCACCAGAAAGAGCACAAGGGCAGCCCTGTGAACCAACAGCCCAACACACAAGGGAATTTGCATGGCCCATGCAGCATGCACATGATGGTGGGAACTATTCATACAGTCCATGCAACTGTATCAAACTGGGGAGAGACACACATGGAGCCACCAGTGAGTATACAAACTAAGGATAGCCAAATAGAGCACAGAAGAAAATTCCCAGCCACAACCACCCCACTCCCCAATCAGGAGAAGCATGGACCCAGAAGGAGTCTCTGCCTGAAAGAAAGAGGTGAGCAAGTTCAGCCCTGCAAGCCAGCAGCCCAATCCACAGGGGAAGTTGTGCTGCCCCTGTGTCTGCACACCTGGTGGTGGAAACTACTCATGG
>NW_007745474.1:14010-14713 GCF_000696425.1 Galeopterus variegatus
AAAAAAAAAAAGATACAAAGACTGAATAAACAAAAAAGATTGTTTTTTGAGAAGATAAACAAGTAGACAAACCATTAGCTAGATTAACTAAACAAAGAAGAGAGAAGACCCAAATAACAAAAATCAGAAATGAAGAAGGAGATATTAAAAGCAATACCAAAGAAATACAAAGAATCATTAGAGACTATTACAAACAACTATACACCAACAAATTTGAAAAGTGGAGGAAACGGATAAATTTCTGGACATACAAACTACCAAGACTGAACCAAGAAGAAACAAAATCTGAACAGAACAATAACAAGCAATGAAACTGAAACAGTAATCAGCAGTCTTCCAGCAAAGAAAATCTCAGTACTGGATGGCTTGACTGCTGAATTCTGCCAAACCTTCAAAGAGGAATTACTACCAATCCTTTCCAAACTATTCCAAAAAATTAAAGCACAGGCCATTCTCCCAAACTCACCCTATGAGGCCAGCATCACCCTGATACCAAAACCAGACAAAGGTACAACAAAGAAAAGAAAACTACAGGCCAATATCTTTGATGAATATAGATGTAAAACTCAACAAAATATTAACAAACAGAATACAGCAGCACATCAAAAAGATTATACATCATGATCAAATGGGACTCATCTCAGGGATGCAAGGATGGTTCAACATATTCAAGTCAATAAATGTGATACATCACATCAACAAA
>NW_007745475.1:0-455 GCF_000696425.1 Galeopterus variegatus
GTATAAATTTCCATGATGGAGAAGAAAGTACACTTAAAAATTTTAATAGAGACCTTCTCTTATGGCCAAAACAAGACCAGATTTACCTTCCTACTTGAAATAAATACTTTTTAAAAAAAAATAAGAGGAAAAGGCAAAATAGCTGAAAAAACAGTTTTCAAGAAAATGGGCATTAGGCAAATAAGGATAGTGATCCCTGAGAGAAGAGAAACAAAAGAAGTGTAACATTGCCTGAATTTCCTGTCTTAAGAGAGTTTCTAGTCTGCAGTACAAGGAGTGGGAACCCAGGAATCAAAAGCAGAGATGGAAGTCTAGGAGAGCCAAAACAGCTATAGTTCACAGGACAGAGCACCAGAAAATAGAGACAGGAAACATTAGACATCTGTAGAGGACACTTCTCAAGTCTTTAGCTGAGTAATGCTCAGCACATGCATTTAAAGAAATGACCTGAGGCT
>NW_007745475.1:1194-1885 GCF_000696425.1 Galeopterus variegatus
CTTCTCAAGTCTTTAGCTGAGTAATGCTCAGCACATGCATTTAAAGAAATGACCTGAGGCTAGGAGAAGAACTAGTGGAAAGGATAAGAAGGAACATAGAATATAACTTGAAGATTGCACAAAGCCAGAAATGCTTCCTGTTCTCATCAGCCAGAGTAGAAAACTTAACTGATGGACTTAGGGAGGAGTACTCAGAAGGGTTTTGTCTCAGTAGTGAGGAAAATTAGACTGAATGTTGTTCTGCTACTGCCTAACAAAGCTTAAAGCAAGACCTGAAAGAATAAAAACTTTTATTCCAGAAACAGAAGCTTGGTTTAACACTTTACGAGCAATCAATTCACCCTGTTAACAGACTGAAGAAGGAAAATCGCATGATAGTCTCAATAGATGAAGAAAAAGCATTTGACAAAATCCAGTGTCCATTTCTTATAAATACTAGAAACAAACTGAGATTAGAAGGGAACTTTCTCAACTTGATAATGGGTATTTACAAAAAATCCCAACAGGTAATATACTTAATGGTGAATGATTGAATGTTTTTCCCCTGGATCAGGAACAAAGCAGCATCATTTCCATTCAGCTTTGCACCAATGTCCTAGGCTGTGCAACAAGGCAAGAAAGTGAAATAAAAGACATACAGATTGGAAAGGAAAATAAAACTTTTTACTCTCGTATAACATAATTATCTCTG
>NW_007745475.1:2806-4304 GCF_000696425.1 Galeopterus variegatus
AAAAAAAAATGTACATACTGAAAATTACATTTACATAAGTTTCTAGAAAATGCTAATTAATCTAGTGACAGAAAGCAGATCAACAGATGCCGGGGAAGGGTTAAGGTAGGAGGAAGGAATTATAGAGGGACATGAGAAAACTTATGTGGGTGGTGGCATATTTATTTTCTTTACTGTGGTATATACACGTGTATATATGTTTCAAAATACTTAAAATATTACACTTTATGTGCAGCACATTTTATGGCAATTAGAACTTAACAAAGCTATTAAAATGTTTAAATGCTAAATACCAGAATTATATTCTACATTTAAATACTATGGAAAATATTTTTAAGCAGCATTAGATTTCTAAATGTTTAAAAAAAGTAAGTTTCCAAATTCTTATTTGAAATATAACTTCTATATTTTGATGAATTGGAAAGATTTTATACTAAGAATAAATAATAAAACTACTAAGTAAAACCCACCCAATCAAGAGTCAGTCTAAAACAAAGATTTACAAGGAAAGTAGGAAATTTTCAAAAATGATATCTATAATTGCAATTTTTGGGCTGAAAGTTATTCAAGCTGAAAATAACCATAACTGTAATCATATTGTCCAAGCTTCTTCTCACCCCAAGGAACAGGATAACGATCAGAGTCAAGCAGTCTGTTTTGAAAGATGCTCANTTCTCACCCCAAGGAACAGGATAACGATCAGAGTCAAGCAGTCTGTTTTGAAAGATGCTCATTTCCTCACCTGGTCCACACTTGCATGAATTGTCTGGCAAGGGAATCAGATTAAATATTCTATCAGCAACCAAATAACATTTCTGACACACAAAACCACATCGGTTATTTTTAAAGCACACGATTGCTTGATAATGTCTATTACCTCTTCATCAGGTGCTCCGTTTTGCTCAGAGTGGTACTGAGTGGACAGTAACAGCATACAGCTCATTATTATAAGAAAACATGGAAACAAAGAGGGACATTACCCATGCCCTCCAAAATGAGAAATAAGTATATTTGATATCTTCTGGGTACTCTTCTGCATCATCGTCCCCATTTTTAAAAACATCTATAATGTGGGTAGAGGTCAAGAAATTGAATGACTAATGTAAACGATTATACTGTTCTTACTATTTCTAAGGTCCAGAAAATTATTTGGACTTCTAAGATAGCTATTCTCAGTTAATCTTGCAGTAATCACTTTTCTATGAGTGGTGTCATAAAGATGTGCTTCTGTAAATTAATTTTTACATGATTCAGAAGTTAATACAGAAGTTGAATTCTAAACTCAATGTTGCCTTTAGAAAAAAATTTCTGGATAAAAAAATTTTAATCACTTCTTTTAACTCTTGCCATAGTCAATATCATTTTTCCTTTCCCTTATATGATATACATTTCTTTTTTCAGGAAAGTACATAAATAAGTGGTTCAAGAACAATAAAGATTCTATAATTTAAGTAATTTTCATCCAGAAGTACTACCAATTAAGTTGCAGTAAGTCAAC
>NW_007745475.1:5801-6611 GCF_000696425.1 Galeopterus variegatus
ACATTTCTTTTTTCAGGAAAGTACATAAATAAGTGGTTCAAGAACAATAAAGATTCTATAATTTAAGTAATTTTCATCCAGAAGTACTACCAATTAAGTTGCAGTAAGTCAACGGCTTCACACAACACTAACATTAAAGCCATTGACCTACGACAAACTGTACCCAAAGGTTTTCTCCAAACGTTCATAACAATGGATTATGCCTTATTAATATTGGTATTGCAGTAAGAGCTGTCTTTGAATAATTACCTATATGGAATTGACTAGATTGAGAAGTAACATTGAGTTCAGGAACTGAAGACAGTATATGTGATTTTATTTTAGAGTACGTGTTTTTACACTATTTGAGGGTAATTCATATATAGAGATTCTTTTCAGGCTCAGAGAACAAAACCACTGAGGATCAGGGAGTTAGGCCGCACAACCCACTAAAAATTTACCCTGTGTCCTCGGCAGACCAACAACCCAACTGTCTGACAATGTTTGAGAAACTTCGACAAGTCCTGAAATATTCAGGGGTATTTAAAACAAAATCTAGGCACGCCTCTTAGTTTGTATGGAGTTTAGAAAGCTGGTGGGAGACAGTTTAACCTAGGCATAATTCAAAGTGAATACCTGCAGGGAGGGAGTGCTCTGTGGGAGGCTGTGATAAAAGATAACCAGGCTCTCTGGGAAGCCTCCTGGGGATGAGAAGGCTGCCTGAGCATGGAGATATGATGTCACAGGAGCATCGACGAGTGAATGTACAGAGTGCGACCAAGCTGTAGTCGACATACCCTGTAAAGGGGAGAGCCGTGAAGGAAGGAACCA
>NW_007745475.1:8568-9062 GCF_000696425.1 Galeopterus variegatus
ATATTTGGCTATGGCCGTAATAAAAATGCTCATATTTTATATTTCATAAAAGAAAATCTAAACTTCACATGAATGTTTTAATTGTGATTCATAGTGCTTATTTGAGTTAGGAGTGTAGAAAAAAAAAATCCAAACCCTCATTTTTGGTAGGAAAGGGCACTAGTGCATTTGAAATGGAAGAAGTGGCTCAGTGATACAGGCCCTAAGTAAATATTAAATTTCAATTTAATGTTTCTATAGATTATGTCATGCTGTCCACATGATTATTTTATAATACCACGTTGCATAATTTATTTCATCTGAGAGCTACAATATGGTGAATCATATATGCGAAAGAATTTTGAAGCCTTAATGTGTGTTTGATATGAAAATTACGATGTTTGTACTGACAATTAAAGAAAGAGTTTAATAACAGGGTACTATAACACTGTGATGATTTCCTGCCTAGTGAAGATTTGTTTGGTTTTAATTGGGGAGCAATAAAAACATTAGTA
>NW_007745475.1:14358-14713 GCF_000696425.1 Galeopterus variegatus
GATTAAAAATTTTTATCATGAAAATTTTTTTCTGAAGGTCACACTGAGTTTAGAATTCAACTTCTGTATTAATTTCTGCATTATGTAAAAATTAATCTACAGAAACACATCCGAGTGACACGTAAATACATATGGGAACTCTTAGAAATAGTTTAGGAGGAAACCCTGAGAAAAGTCTAGAACTGCTGCCAATCAAATAGCTGAGGAAAAATCAGGTCAAAAGATTTGAGATGTTGCTATAAATTAGACATTTTTGCGGTCACCAAGAGGTGAGGCTGGTATAGCCTGGTCAAAATATTTGGCTATGGCCGTAATAAAAATGCTCATATTTTATATTTCATAAAAGAAAATCTAA
>NW_007745476.1:0-3458 GCF_000696425.1 Galeopterus variegatus
TGTTTGCTGACCCACTCCGTCAATCTCATGATCAATGAATGGTGTTGCCACACATAATTCTAGGTCAAGGATTATCCTGGGCTGCATCAGAATGTCTAGATTCCCTTGAGTGGGGTACACTGGTTTGACATATATTCCTTAGGGCCAGCTGCACTGAATTGGCTTTGAAGGAATGGTTGGGAAGTTTAAGGGTGTGATCAAAATACTGTATTATTTGATGTCCTCTTAATTACACTAAAAGCAAATCACTAATATATACTGACATATATTCATGCATGAGGCATTGTGTTTGATATGAGAACCACAAAAATGAATTATACATCTCCCCCTGTCCCATTCCCTAAATTCTCTTCTATGTTGTATCATACAAATTATTTTAAGTATACATTCTTAATCACCAATTTCTCTGCCAGGGCAAGTAGCTATAAAGGTCCACTTATTAACTTTTCACGTTTTCTTAAGTACCCAAAATATGGTGTCCTACTGAAGCGCCTAAATTTATGCTTTATAAATTGTTTTAAGAGGATTTATAGGCAATTAGAGAAAAGCCATTTCAGAGAAGATGCTAATCCAATTTTCTCATAATTGTGTGAACATTTTAAATACTTTGTAAGAGAAACTATAAATGTAAAAGCAGTGACAAAAGAAAATTCTGCTTCCATTTCAAGCAGGTGACGTAAGAGAACTAAAATCCATGATTAAGAAAAATGAAATTGTATAAATTATAGCAGAAATGCCTGTCATCACCCGTATTAGCTGCTAAAATGCCTCCAGGGGGTTAGATTAGAAAAGAAAATTACTTATCTGTAATTCTTATTCTCTTTAGGTAGCAATTATAATAGATATACACTCTTGGGTGTAAGTTGTTGGTGTGAGAACCAGAAGTAGACTCGAAGTCAGCTGAAGAATTATAACCCTCAAGGAAGGTGCACCCTGGGATGTCAAGGGCAAAATGTATATGGAATGTCATTGCCCTGAATATCATTCCGATCTGACCATCAGAAAGAGCAGGTGAATTTGGTCCCTCGGAAGAAAAGAACGACTGAGTGGATCTAGTATTATTATCATCGTATATTAAATGTACAAAGGTCTAGCCCTGGGCAACGTTTGTGAATTGGGTCTCCTCATTTTCTCTCTGTGCCTCTCTTCCTGCTTCGGGAACCCAGGGCTCACTTACTTGAGATCTCCCTCACTCTGCTCTTAGGAAACACCTCATTAAATTTATTTACACCGAAGCTAAGACATTCACAGTAGAAAGAGCCTTGGAGAGGGAATAAAAAGCTATGAGCCTGGTGCTGGCTTGGCCACCACTTTGTCCTGTGACATCAGGTAAGCCATGTCACCTCTTTGGGCTTCAGCATCCTCATTTGTACAATGACAGGGTTGAACTAAGGTGTGTGATTTCCAGGAACACTTACATCTCCATGAATCTAGGTGAAAAAGGTCAAAAATAGTCTAATTTTAGGCTAAAGTGTTAATAAAAATATTAACTCAGATATGGCCCTTACCTTTGAGCAGAACTGACAAAAGCCTTCATCCGTGGAAATGGAGACTGGCTTGAGGCTCCCTCTGAAACCTGGGGAAGTATTTGGGGGGTCGTGTTTGTTTGACTTGAACCTCTGAGCTTGTACATGGGAGTGGCTGCCACACAAAAACCCACAACTGGCTTTAAATGCATCTTAGTGTGTCTTGAGCCGGGGCACACCTCACATGGGAGCCCCTGGGTGAGGGGGTGCTTTCAGCAGTGGCCACTAGGGCAGCACTAGTGCAGAGAAGCAATCAAATCGTTCATGAAGAGCTACTGCCGCATCTGCAAGAGCTGGGCACATTTTCAGAAGGGGCTGCTTCGTTGTTAAGGAGCAGCTCGCACTCAGGAGCACTTCCTTTTCATTCCTTCTTGAGGTGTACAGGGATGAGCTGTGTGTGCCTCTTTGAATATAGAGACGGAAAAAATACCTCTTTCTCCTCTCTCTTCCTGACACTAATCCACGCTTCTGTTCTTGTCTGAGGCCATTCTGAGCCAGACTGAAGGGAGTGATGCTGGGAGGCCTTGCCCAGGTCCCACAAGGTCTTAAAGGGGAGGAAAAATCTGTCATCTCTGGGTGGGAATGTCCAGAGGTTGCATGGGTAGCTGTTCATGGGCGCCCAACACCTGGTCTGCCCCATCGTCTTGACTAGATGCATCACTGCTGATTCTCCTATCTGGGTCTCCCAGAGGGACCTCCCAACATAAAGAGAGTTTTTGAGGTTCTTCATAGTGACACGTTAATGCATATGGTACTGCTTGGTCCACTCTGAGGTCACATTCTAAGAATTCAATGTTGTCGTGTGGTGTAAGGGCCTGAGAGTCATGGATGGGGGCCAGAGACATGTGCTTCTGGCCCAGGGAAGTTTTGTCTTTTCCTTCCTTTTATCACCCAATTTAAGGCCAAACACTGCTAAAAGCTAGATACAAAAGAAAACAAGATGTGTGCCTGTGGTCAAGAAGTTTGTCGTCTGATGAGGTGGGGACATTTCTAAATAAGAACCCCCAAATTTCTGAGTTGACCCAAACACAAAGTTTTAAAGGTCATTGCCTGGCATCACACCTGTCTTCTCACCGTTTCCAATGTTTGTATTGTGATAACTCACAAGGTATGGTCTTGTCCAAGAAGTGGAATCATCTGTAATTTTGGAAGGCTCTAAAATATTATTTAATTGTTAAAATATTGCTCTGGGGAGGCAGAAATCCAGAGCCATCCCTAGAGGACAACTATTTGGAGCAATGACCCTTGACCTTTTATATTCTAACAGTGAGGCCATAGGAGGCAGCAGGCAGGCATGCAGGGTGGGAGATAGGACATTAGCTGTATCCAGAATAGGCCATAAGACCATGTGACATACTTAGCCTGTTCTAGTTGCCCTTTTTTTTCCATTTTATTTTATTTTTTCAAGGACATGCACATTTATTTATTCAAATAACAAATTCATAAACCGAATAACAGATGAATAACAAAATTTCTCTGTAGAAAGGAGGGCTTCTCATTTTCACAATAACTGGAGATGTAAAACATTAAAATTTATTTGTTTCATTTTAGAATCTCTACAATTATTTGAAATAGCTCTCTAAAGTCTTCCAAAAGCATGCAAATGTCATGTAAATTTCAACAGAGGAAGATGAATAAACCTTTCAAAGGCAAACTAATTTCTAAGAAAACCAGCAAGTCCACTTAATAAAAAGAAACCAAGAACAGAAATTAAGTATCTAAGTTTAGCAACATAAATTGCATAAAAAAATCAATAAAACAGAATGTAAACACAAGCGCACATCAAAAAGTTCGTGGAAAAATAGAATTGAAAAATAATAGAAATCTTTCCATGACCCTTTTATTTGGTTTTGTTTAAATTTTTCTTTTTCTTTTTTTTTAAAAGAAGACTATGATCATAAAAATTATGTTCTCTGACCACTGTAACAGAAG
>NW_007745476.1:4603-5685 GCF_000696425.1 Galeopterus variegatus
GAAAAATCACAGGGAAATTAGAGAGTACTTTAAGGTAAAGATCAAAGTGCAACATATCAAAGTTTATAGGATGCAGGGCTTATGGAGTGTGTAGAGGAAAATTTATACTCGTAAACACCGATAATAAAAATAAGAAAAATTTCAAGTCAGTAATGTAAACATCTACATTAAGAAAATAGAAAATTAGAGCAAACTAAACCAAAAGCAAATATAAGTATGAAATAACAAAGGTTACAACAGAAATATATGAAATAGGGAATTAAGAAGCAATAGAGGAAATCAACAAAACCAAAAGTCGATTCTGTGAAAAGATCTGAAAAATTTGCAAACCTTTTTCTGGACGGACCAAGAAAAAACAGAGAAGACCAAAATTACTAAAATCAGAAATAAAGTAGGGGCATTATTACACTGCCACTATGGCTTTTTGTGGTTGTAAGATTTAGTTTCTTTATCTTTCTCATTTGCATTTTTGTTCCACCAGCGAGTTTTGTTCTTTCTTATGTATTCATAGAAGTGATTATTGTTTTTTGGATTTCAGATGCAGGACTTCCTTGAGGATTTCTTATAGGTCTGGTCGTGTGATGGTGAACTCCCATAGTTTTTGTTTGTCTGGAAAATACACTATTTTCCCCTCATTTCTGAAGGATAGCCTGGCTTGGTATAGTATTATTGTCTGGCAGTTTGTTTCTTTTAGTATGTTGAATATAATCCCATTGTCTTCTGGCCTGTACAGTTTCTGTTGAGAAGTCTGCTGTTAGTCTGATGGAGGCTCCCTTATAGGTGACTTGATGCTTTTCTCTTGCTTCTTTTAAGATTCTCTGTCTTTGAACTTTGCCAGTTTGACTGTAATGTATCTTGGAGAGGATCTTTTTGGGTTGAATCTGTTTGAGGATGTTTGAGTCTCTTGAATCTGAAGGTTAATGTCTCTCCCTATACCTGGGAAGTTTTCTGTTATTATTTCATTGAATAGGTTTTCCATCCCTTTTCCTTTCCCCTCCTCTTTTGAAACACCCATAATTCAAATGTTTGTGAACTTAGGGTTGTCTAGCTCTCTTAGATTTTCTTCATTTTTTAAAATTATT
>NW_007745476.1:8682-12582 GCF_000696425.1 Galeopterus variegatus
CTCTCTCTCTCTCTCTCTCTCTCTCTCTCTCTCTCTCTCTCTCTCTCACACACACACACACACACACACACACACAAAGAATAACAATTCTGCAAATATTTTTATCTTGAGATTTCCATGACAACTATTTTATTTTCTTACAAAGTAAGAAAATAGTTTTGAATTCATGCATGGTAGATGATAGAGCTGAGGAAATGATCAGTTAAGTGACAGTATACCATTTAAAGTCAGTGAAATAGTGAAGAGAATAATCCTCATCTGCAATGACATGGAGTTTTGCCAGAATAAACTTGCCTTTAGACAAAATTTTAAAAATCAGAACAGAAACCAGGAACCTTACAATAATGCCCAAGTCACCACAGACATTTAAAACAAAAACACTTATAAAGAACAAAAAGAATTGTAAAACTTTTTTGGAAATTAATGTACAAAGCAATAAATGTATTCACAATATAATCAAATACCAGTCATAATTAAGTTGCCCATTAGCTTCTGGTGTAATCTAGTTTCTACCTATTAACCTGATACTATGTAAATAACATCAAGAAAGGTGTATGCTTCATTAAAATTACTGAATTGTTTATGAATAACGATTAAAATGGCAGATTTTGAGAGAGCAAACAATTGAGAAAATTAATTCTGAAGTCAAAAGTTGCAACCGCTCTATATGAGGGTATGTCATATTATCATAAATCTTGGCTAAGAGGAGCAATAATTTAAAAACTAGATAAAACATACTAGCTTATTTTCTTGTTTTTAAAGACAGATAACTATAAGCAAAAGAGCATTATTCATTTCACTTAACTATAGCACATTTCTTTATATTTGAATTTTTTCCACGATATGAACCAGTAAATAAAGATGATAGGTACACCAGTGACTGGAGTCTGGGTAGGATTTTGAATTGTCATGTTAGGCTGAGTGTCCCTGGGCAGTAGTGCTGTAAAATCTACACTTTCATTCTCCTCTCTTGACCCATCTGTATTTTCTATAGGACAACTTGGCCTTGCACTTTTCCACTCCGTATGCAGCTCCTCCTATACCTTTTCTACCCCATATACTCACATGTTTACCAAACAGCCTCCACTCTTAGTGCTGACCTGAAATCTAGAAGCTAGTTCTTATTTCACATATATGGACTGAGAGATGGAATATACAAATAGACAATGGCCAGACCATATATAAAAAAAGAACTCTGATTCACAATCTGTGCAACCAGCCCAGGAAACCAGTGCATTATCTACAGGAACCAGCCCAAGAAGCCAGTCTCCTGTCTACTATGCACACTCTTAGGAAGTCAGACACTATCTCTAGTGACAATCCAGGAAGCCAAACAATAACCTCTGTTAACAATTCGGTCAAAATGGCCAGGATTTAATTAATGACTAATGTATCAACAAAACAACCAGAAAAAAGGAACAAAATGACAGTAATAAGTCCCTACATATCAATAATAACTGTAAACATAAATGGATTAAATACCCCAACCAGAAGACACAGAGTGGCTCAATGGATTATAAAACAAGAACCAACAATGTGCTGCCTACAAGAAACTCACTTCACCTGTGAAGATACACACTGTTGAAAGTGAAGGGATGGAAAAAGATATTCCATGCAAATGGAAACCAAAAAAGAGCAGGAGTAGCTATACTTAGATAAAGTAGACTTCAAGCCAAGGGAAGTAAAGAAAGATAAGGAAGGTCATTATATAATGACAAAGGGATCAATTCAACAAGAGGATATAACACTTCTAAATATATATGCACCCAACTCCAGAGAACCCAGATATATAAAGCCAATTACTGTTAGACCTAATGGGAGAAATAGACTCCAACACAATAATAGTTGGGGACTGTTACACCCCACTTTCAGCAAACGACAGATCGTCCAGACAGAAAGTTAAACAGGACACATCAGAATTAATCTGTACTTTAGGCTGATTGGACCTGATGGACATATATAGAACATTTAACTAATAACTGACAATTTCTCTAATTTTTCCCCACTTCCATCTTAGGACCACCAGAGAAAGCTGAGTATGCCTCCTAACCAATTGCTAGGATGTCCCCCTCTAGTTAGCTGCCTCCGGCTTCCCCACTCCAACAGCCTCCAATTAGCACACACCTGCAGTTGTCTCTTTGTTCCACTGTAAAGCTTCCCACTCCTCTACCTGCCTGTGAGTCTCTGCCAAATGCAAGTGATGGTGGGCAACTCTCTTGCAATAGCAAGCTCTGAATAAATAGCCTCTGCTTGTTCTCCTTTGGTTGGTCATAGTTTATTTCTATAGGAGAAAATAATTGTCACCCAATAACTTGAGTCATTTCTTCAAGGAAATCCTATTAAGTGAATAGACTTAGCTTTTTGAGAAATATTTTGGTGTCCACTGCAAGTGGAAACAGATTATTCTCAAATTTGGGGAGAATTTTGGCAGAAGGCACTATCCTATAGAAAATATGGGAACAGGTACCAGGCTGTAGGAGCTGGTGTGGGACTGAACTCCAGGCTGCTGCTCCTAGGGGCTGAATCCTCTGGAGGAATGGACCTCTTTTTAAAGCTCAGGGTATTGTTAGGCCAGCCTTGGGAATGTCCTATACGGATAGTTGCCTTCTCCATTCCTTTATGTAGGCAGTAGCTTGGACTCCGTCCTATTAAAACACTTGGTCTCTCTCAGATGGAAACTAGGAGCCGGAGCCTTATTGTTGCTACTGGAAATAAAGACCATGAGAAGAAAAGACACTTTGTTTTGATGAGACATTACAACAGATGTGCTGCGCAGGCAGAGCTGCATACTACTTTAGTAGAAAAGAACCTTTCCTCTTCTCTCTCCTTCCCCCAATGCTGGAAGATTGATTGGAAAGAGGAATCTCTTTTTTGTTTTTCCCCTTGACTAGTATCAGGTGTCTTACTCAGGTAGTTGGGTAAAATAGTCAAAATATTTTTATAACAGCTATAAATGATTTTACAATACACTTACTGTTTACTAGGAAGGCTGACATGTTGGGAGTTTTCATGGCTGTGATGGGCACACAGTGAGCAACCAGCATGTCTTATGGAGTTTTGCTAAAACGCGTTAATCCTGGTCACAAAGCCGAGTATAAAATTTTAGTGGCTTCTGAAACTGTCGTACTTTTTTTATGTCCCCTGTCTGAAGCCCTCTGGAAACCAATGGAATCTGACACAGCTAAACATATTGCTTCTGCAAACTGTGTTTATGAGGCCACGTTCCCTTACAGGCAGAGGGGAGATGAGAAGGGGAGTTAAAGTGCAGATATCACCTTTTAAATAATTAGTGGAGTGAAAAAAAACTATATTACTAGTGTTTTGGGTAACTTTTCATTTAAGGTGAAGTTTTTTTTTTTTTCAAGTCAAGTGGTATCTTTTTACATAGAAACATTTAACAATTGAAAAAAATTAATTGAAGATAAGGATGTCCGATTTTTAAAAAGACAAAGATATAATGAAGTAAAACTCAATATCAACTTCTTTTATGGGTTCAGGGAGTAAGTTTAAATATTTGCATCCTCTTTAATAGCCCATAGCAAATAACATAGTTTAATGACCTTGATGACATGATTCCTGTGAATTAACAATGTGCTAGAAAATTATAAGGAGGTTCCCATTAAGTGGACACCCACAACCAATACGGAGAGTTGATTACCATTCTATAGAAGTTCTTTAAAAAGCAACTGTGGGGCCGGCCCGGTGGCGCACTGCGCTGGTGCGCCGCTTGGGAAGCGCGGCGGCGCTCCCGCCTGAGGGTTCGGATCCCACATACAGACCGGTTCCCGCTCACTGGCTGAGCGAGGTGTGGGAGCAGCACCGAGGGTTGCGATCCCGTTGCTGGTCCCCGGTCCGGTACGGGGGCAACACTGAGGGTTGCGATCTGTTGCCGGACACGGA
>NW_007745476.1:13582-14712 GCF_000696425.1 Galeopterus variegatus
GCGGGCACAACACCGAGGGCTGCGATCCCGTTACCGGTCAGTAAAAAAGACAAAAAGGAAAAAAAAAAAAAGCAACTGTGAAATATGGCAACAGCAATTTTTCTTATTCATGTTGAGGATAGTGCATAAGTCCTGGATGGTGACGGTACAAATGGTGCATTGAGATGGAAAATCCAATTTTTTCTTCTATGTTCAAAGCAAAAGTATTCCTGATAATTTACGTGGAGCTTTGTTATCACACCAGATAGAGATTGTAAGGTGGAGGCAGTGGGGCGGGGGGAGATGAGAGAGTTTAACTGGTCCAAAAGGCAAGTGACATTTATTTTTTGCTTATTTTGCATTATCAAGTTATTTTGTTTCTTAAAATAATATTAGTATCTTCACTAGATCTGAAATTAGAAAAGGAAACATATTTTTTAAAATTCCTCAAGTTGGCATGCAATGCCACTGATTTGCTGCGCAGTCTTAGAAGGCACATGCTCTTTTTTTTCAATGAAGAGGAGTAATCCACCTGTTTCCTTGCTGGTCTACTGAGGATCCACTGGAAGTGAGAAGATTGCTGGAGCATCTACAGCCATATATCAGGAACTGTGCATGTTGGTGGGGAACCATATCACACGGTCCCCACTCCCATGGAGCTCACACACTGAGAAGTTCCAGAAACAGGCAGTCATGGGTCAGTGCTGCAGATTCTACCATGGCAGGATCCTACCCAAGCTTAGAAGGGCCATAATCTCTCTCTATAAAAATTTGTTTTGCATTATTGTTTAATTTTAAAATTATACAAATGTCTTAAAATTTAAATTAAAAAGCTTAAAATCATATAAATGGGATGACACCACATACATTAATGTTTTGCGATCTAATATTTTTCTTTTGCCTTTTTGTTTAACTCCCACATACTTCTCTCTGATCCTTTTCTCCCATATCATATCCCAACTGATGTTTGCAACCTAGAATGTATCTTTATTTTTCTCCCTGTTCAAATAATTGTTTACAAATATATATTTACATATATATATATACAAACAAATGTAGGGGTTTTGACCATTGGATTATGTAGAAATAAGATTATAGGGACATAGACCACAGTGTGATTTGATCTGATGTTAAAAATTTGAATGAGGAAA
>NW_007745477.1:0-242 GCF_000696425.1 Galeopterus variegatus
CAAGGACATGTGTTCTGAAGGAGTGAGAGAGTCAGAAAGGTACTTTATCCTCTTTATGACCTAGCTTTGGAAGGCACATAGCATCAGTTCTACAGCATTCTGCTCATTAGAGCAGACACAAACCCACTTAGGTTCAAGTGAACGGAAAATAGTCTCCACCTCTTGACAGGGAGTGCCAAGGGGGTCCTGGAAGAGCATGTGGGACTGGAAACATCGCTGTGGTCACTCTTGCAAAATAATCC
>NW_007745477.1:1055-1343 GCF_000696425.1 Galeopterus variegatus
GAAAGCTGGTCCTCATCAGACACCAAATCTGCTGGTGCCTGATCTTGGATTTCCCAGCCTCCAGAACTGTGAGAAATAACATCTGTTGTTTATAAGCTACCCAGCCTATGTTATTTTGTTATAACAACCTGAACAGACTAAGACAGAGATATAAATAAACTAATGCACATAAAGTATTTAGATCAGCACCTGTCCTCAAATGAGTAGCCAATAAACATTTGCTATTATTATTATCCATGGTTTTCTAGTACCACACAGAATGTGGGTAGGGTAGTTCCCTAAAAAAAA
>NW_007745477.1:2990-3810 GCF_000696425.1 Galeopterus variegatus
TCTAAATGTCATTCATCACTTCCTTGTCCATCACCAACAAAACACATGAATGTTGTTAAATGATAGGTTAACGCAAGCAAAGCCCATAATTCAGTTTCTTGCACATATCAAAAGCAGGATAAATGGCAGCTTTTAGCAATAAACAATAGTATTTCTATTTTCTAGTTTTGCCTTCACAATAACCCTAGATATAGCCATGGCAAGCATTATTGTCCTATTTTATTGATGAGGATATTAATAAACCAAGTATATAGATCACTAAATAAAAGTACTGGTGCAATGTACAGGTATGGCTTCAAATACATGCCAGTGAGATTAGTGACTGAAGGACAATAAATTTTGAAAGTAAATTTTATGGAGGTGAATCTTGAGATGAAGTTGAAGGAATTAATAGTGACTAATACATATTACGCATTTACTATGTGCCAGTAACTAATCTAAGTTAACATTAATATCCTTACTGAACTAACTCAATTATTTGAGTATTTTTCTTTCCCAGTTTTGTAGAAGAAACCACTATGAGATACAGAGGGTTAAATAGTTTGCCTTCAGTCAGGCAGCAATAAATTAGTAAGTCACTAATCTGGGATTTGAACCCAGACCATCTGGCTACCAAGAAGTGCCCCTTCTACACTTGACTGACAGTCTCTGAAATGAAGAACAGAAGTTGGCAGAGGGGAGAAAAAAGTCCAGTCCTAGGTAGAGAAAATACTAAATTCAAAGTCATCAGGGTAGAAATAAGTCAGTCATACACAGGTGGCATCACTCAGATTATACAGTCTACAAGGCAACATCTGGGTGAGGAATCTGGTAGAAATGC
>NW_007745477.1:4972-5915 GCF_000696425.1 Galeopterus variegatus
CTAGGAGTTCTAAAATGGATATGCAAAATATAAGAAACAGTGTTACCCTTACAAAGTCAAAACAACAATTCTCAAATACAAACAGCTTGATCATGAATGAAATTATTTCTCTAAGCCTATGCACTAGTCAGTTAACCACACCTTACTATACCAACTAGAACAATTTTTAAACATCTTACAAGTAATAGGGATGTAACCTTTACATTAATATTTTCTTTGGTAGAACTTATTTCAAGAAAAAAATATTTTCATAATTCTCTTCACAGCTTTTTCTGATAAAGTTTATAAAAATGCATTTAAAGCGGAATTTTTTCCAAGGGAGAGAAATGGGAACAACTTAATCTTCCTTGTTATTACTGACACATCTGCTTGGTACTGTGTGAACTCACAGCCAGTCATCTATGACTGAATTCTAACTCATGCCTAAAGCCCAACAGATTAGACTGAATCATTCTCCTAATGCGAATGTGATCTGAGCAGATATTAATCACATTACTGAAAATAATATTATTAGTATCTATTGAACATTAGTCAATAACTCAATTTTCTTATTTATTTCTGGAAAAAACATTTGAGATATTTTAGCCTACTTTTTAAAGGACTAAACAATTTTAGGTATTATAATTCATGGAAAAAAAATTTTCTATTTCTAGATTTTTTTTTTTTGTCAACTGGTGAGCAAACATTCATAATACTCTGAATACTCTGGCATCTATCAGAATGTTCTGAATATCTTGCAATAGCACAACACAGATCCAGAGAAGTTTAGACATTACTAAGTAAACAGGGCACAGATGTGGATGCTGAGAAATTAATACCATACATGTATTGTGATGGGCTCTCACACCAAAAACGCTTCCACAAAAACAGAATGAAACAAATCCGAAGAACAAATAAATGCTCATGCGATGATGGCATAAATAAATCACAAAGTGTTGAAACA
>NW_007745477.1:6221-6746 GCF_000696425.1 Galeopterus variegatus
ACATGAAATTCTCTTAATTGAAATCCAGTCTATTTCCAGGATGTATAGAACTCTGTAAAAACTGAACAAAATAACAGTCTCTATTTTTATGTACACTCCTAACAGGTTTATAGAAGGATATTTTGGCCAGGCTAATTAAAATTGCCCCTACCTTTGGGTTATAAAATTAAGAATATTTTGACACCAATATCTTCACATGATAAAACACTACATAAAAAGTTGCTTTAATACCCTTTTTCTAAGACTCAAATGTAGAACTTGCAGGTATCTGCACACACACAAACTCCCATTAATCCAACAGAATTGCACTCTGAGCCCCATTGCCAGAGTTAATCCTACACAAAATAAGTGTTAGTCATCATGTGAAACTAAGAAAAGCTGAATGTCCCATTTGTCTAAAAATAGCACCTTCACTAGTAGGTCTTAAATTTCCACAAACGTTGAAATATAAATGCACTTTTTCCATCTGAGGTAATAAGGCAGAGCGTCAATTCATTATCAAACTTTGTCTCACTATCAGGAATT
>NW_007745477.1:8446-9054 GCF_000696425.1 Galeopterus variegatus
TGAAGGGGTTTATGCCCCCTTTGAAGAATTAACTGGAAGCTTGAAATAAGTGGAAAGACCATGATTTGTAATTCAATTTAACAATTTATTTTTGCTCAAATGCAAATGAAGATTCAGAAACAAGTTTTCTGCTGATACCCATTAAATTTAAATGCTACCTTTCTTTCAGTACTCATTTGTTTTTAGGGATTCAACAATTTGTCAAACATAAAACCCAGTCAGCTCTGATTAGTATGCAACTATAAGTTCACAGAAATATTCATATTATCTTTTAATTCTATTTTTCCACAAACTTTTTGAGGTATCCTCATATGTTTATACACATATAGTGACATCATATCTTTATAGCTATATAAGTATTCAATAGGTGTCTAGTTCCCTTTACAATTCTAACCTATCCAAAACTTCTCTAAAAATCACTTTTGAGGTAGTAGCTTTATTTATAAAACATGCATCCATTGTATACTCTCATCTATACTTACACTTTGTTTACATGCATATGTCTTAGACTATTTGCAAGAGTTTTCATATTCTTAGGACAACATATATAAATTACATAGCAATTTGAAAATTAGCAACTAAATATGCAATCTGTTATGCATAATCAG
>NW_007745477.1:11895-12480 GCF_000696425.1 Galeopterus variegatus
TGCATTTCAATTCATGGTCATCAACCCATCTGAAAGTTTTGATGCTTTACTTTCCATTGTTTTTATTATAATAGGTATGTGGTAAATAGTTTAAAATAAAAATTTTAGTAAGCTCTTAAAATATCACAAAATTTTAAATCTTGTTGAGACTTTAAAATCTCAACATGTATTACATCTACAAAATTTTCTACATCAATTAATAAGCCACAGTAAAACCAATTTTTAAACAATTGATAACATTTCTTAGTGCTCTCAAACTAAGTAACACCATACACTAGCCTTATGACACACTTTATCTAAGCCTAGATTTCCACCTAGTGTACGTCAAAAAATTGTTGAATTTTTTAATATCCCATTTCAAATTCCTATAGAAAAAATTAAATAGATGTGAGAATAAAATTTTGATATTCCTACATAATAAAAATAAATTACAAACATGAAATTCTCTTAATTGAAATCCAGTCTATTTCCAGGATGTATAGAACTCTGTAAAAACCGAACAAAATAACATTCTCTATTTTTATGTACACTCCTAACAGGTTTATAGAAGGATATTTTGACCAGGCTAATTAAAATTGCCTCTAC
>NW_007745477.1:14334-14712 GCF_000696425.1 Galeopterus variegatus
TAATAAATTGAATATATTAGCATATACATACGTGTGAGAAAAGAAATATGTTACACGCACATATCCCGGAGAGTCTGTGCTCCCTTCAATCTTTATTTATATTCTAAAGAGCATAAATCTTTGAGCCTCCTCCCTTGCTTCTTCTATTGCAGTGTTTCTCTTTCTCTCTTTACTGTGTTGTCTTCCATTGAGTCACCTTCAACAAGCACTTTTCTACCATGTATCTCCCTATGTCTATATCACATAGCTCAGCTTCAACCTCTTCCATATATTGTCTAGGTCTTAGTTCTCATTATAATGTTCCTCTTTGGGGAGTAATAGTTAATAGTTCCATGTAAAAGGCAACCTTCGATTTATTTCATTAACCATTTAATAATA
>NW_007745478.1:0-407 GCF_000696425.1 Galeopterus variegatus
TTAATTACAGATTCTGGGGCTGATGTTACCATAAGTGCTAAAAAAGAGTAGAATCTATTATAGAAAGTAACTTCTTTGCCAGTTGAACTTAATGGATTAGGCAGGTCTAAAATCCCTTATCAAAATAAAATCCTTTATTGTGTACTGGCCCTGAGGCACAAACTGCCTCCATTATGCCTTATGTTCTGGATCTCCCTTGAACTCTATGGGGCCGAGACCGTCTTGCTCAATGGGATGTTTATATTGGGAAATCTCCTTGAAAATTTATCATGATGGCCACAGCTACACTCCCACCATTCAAATTACAATGGACCCCTGGTCCTCCAGTTTGGGTGAAGCAGTTGCCTCTTAAAGGGGAGAAATTAAATCAAGCTACTTTACTTGTTAAATGACAGTTACAAATGGGA
>NW_007745478.1:2900-5084 GCF_000696425.1 Galeopterus variegatus
GTCACTGGAATCCCATTTAACCACACTGACCAGGCAGTTGTTGAAAGATCTAATGGCCTTCTTAAATCTCAAATAAGTAAACAAAGGAGGGGTAATATAAATATAGGAATGGTCCCTCATGAGTAGATATTTAAAGCTCTGTTTACACTAAATTTTTTAATTGTAACTCTAAAAAATTAACAGCCACAGAGCAACACTTCATACCTCCTAAAGAGAGACCTAAACCCTTGGTTTTATACCATCATCTGCTAACAGGACCACAGTGGTCAGGACCTGTTGAATTGTTAACATGGGGGAGAGGGTATGCATCTGTTCTTTCACCCATAGGCCTGCTATGGAATCCTGCTAAGGCTGTCAAACCTTATGTGAATGGAATCTATAAACCAGATGAGGAATTGAATCTGATCCCAGAATCTCAATACCTTGCCATCACACCTCAATCCATCTCACCAGGGATGGTACGCATCAGACCACCAGTGATGATGGTGCCAACAACCACCTCCACTCTGACCTACATGAGCCCACCAGTAATGACAATGATGACAACAAGCTCCAAACCAACCTGGGGTAAATTAAATAACCACAAAAAGTCAGATGGCTTTCATTAAATTCAGCCCTTAAGCTCAGTAGCCCATTTGAAAAACAAAAACTAGACTAACTTCTACCTGTTTAACTAGATGGTCTTAAATTTTCTGGTACCTAGCTGGTTATCTTGAACAGACTTCTAAATTTTCTTCTAGGCTCATCTATGTATTTCTTCACAAAATCCTATGGTAGAGTTCTGTGCTATTTTCTTAAAAAGAAGAAAATCTCTGCATCTCCTTGAAAAGGCTCGCATTATTTGCTTTACAATGTAAATTTTTTACCTTGCTTTCTCTAAAATAGGATGAGCCTCACCGATAAGCTCTAATATTCTTTAAAAACACAATCTAAACCTGACCATCCTCTTATGCTAGTGATTTTTTTTATTACATTTTAAATGAAACCTATAAGATCCTTATTTGTTCTTGTCTTTTATGTCTGCATATATATGGATGCTGTATGTTATGTCTATATGTGTGTTTGTATTGTCTGCATGGTACCAAATTGGCTTATAATTAATGCATTCTCATTAAATAAATCAGTATACTTTTCAAGTTCATGTGATTAAATTTTCTAAAGTTTTGATAAAAATAAGTATATTTTCAAAATTTTATTTAAACCGTTTATCTAAATTTGTCTCTAGATCACCATGTCTCCTCCTTAGCTCTGCCTCCTGGCCATGCTAGGAAAAACAATGTCTTTTAGACATTATCTTTGTGAATACTGTCCTCTGTCTTAAGCTCCACATGGCCCTAAATGCCACGTGAAATACTGGGAACCAAGATGGCTAGTGAAAGGAGACCTATGCCCAATGTCTCATAGGCCCTATTTAACATTAAGTGATAATGGCTTAGATTTAATACACCATACTTTTGACTGGAAAACCATAAATGTGTATTTGGTAAAAATAGCTGAAACTCAAACTGTGTTTTGTAGAATCTGCTCTGATGAATGAATGCCTATTTACTAACCTGAATGTATTAAAATGCTGTTATCAGCACACATCATTGCCTGGGTTTACTAATCAAACAGGATTACATTTGTCTTTTCTAGAGGTCTTTTAAGTTGTGCATAATAATTTCTTGTGCTCTCTGCCTTTGAAACCCTTTGTCATTTTTGTTTTACTTTTTGTAGTAATTTGTGGTCTTATTCAATTAAGTGTTTTAAGCTTTTGTTATTTGATAAAACTTTCCAAAACTCAATTCTAAAAGCTCAACATTTTGACTTAATCTAACTTTGAGGAGTTCCAAGGGCCCTGGAGCTTCTCAAAGGATATATAAGAGATGTATAAAAACTAATTGGCTTATTTGAAAAATCAAGACTATGTGAGAAAGTGTCGTCAGCATTGGATGCTATTAATATGTGTTCCACAATCTTATAAGGTTCTTGAAAATCTGCATCTTAATATAAATGCTACTGGTCATAATCTTGGTTTAATTATAATTTTAAAATGTTATGTTTTCAAATATTTCATGAAAAAACTCTGATAGGTACAGATTCCTGACAAATCTTAAGTTCATACCTTTAAACTAAATTTACATAATTCTAATGAAGAAACTGATGGGTTTGTGGAATTATTTACAAAGGTCAAAACAACAAAAG
>NW_007745478.1:5941-9638 GCF_000696425.1 Galeopterus variegatus
TGCTTTGGAAGCAGTGATGTCCTGGATGGGTGTATATCAACAAACTCTCTGGACTAAAAATTAATTATTATATGGAACAGAATCCCATTTTGGAGTTTCAACAATTGGGAATTACACCCCAATTCACAGCAACAGGAATGATGCCAATGCAACTGTCCTGAGAGATGATGACATCATCAGTCCTCACTGAAGTAAATTAAAAGGACTTGCCATGATAAATGATACTAACTTTGCTTTAAATGCTTTTATCTTAACTCTGTAAACTTGATCTATAGCTTTTTCTTTTTCTTTTAATTAAATAAAATGGGGGCGATATGGAGTATACTTACATTCATAAAGCAAATATATTTCACAGGGCCCAATTCCCTGCAGTTTCAGGTTTACCCTAACCTTTTAAAATTACATATATAAATGTTAACCTTGCAAAAGACAGGAAACTTCCCTCAGGATAAAGTCTTTGTAACACAGCAAAGTTGCTGGCACAAGGACAGAAAAGTTACTTGATGGATATGTAAAACACTGGGGAAGCTGCTTTAGAAAAATATAGTGTGTGCTAAGATCAAGTTTTTTCTTGTGGATCGACTTAGCTTTTTGCAAATTGCATTATTGAATGTCACTTTGCTTATTTCGATGATGCTACTAGCTTTCCATTTGTTAGCCATAACTCTGATAATATCCTTGTGTTTTTGTAATGGTTAAATCAACTGAATTTTCTTGCAAAACTTCCTTGTCTNCTAGAAACCTGATTTTTATGGAAATGAACCTCCCCAGGTTGCAGATCCTATTGTGTTCTGCAGATCCCTCCTGGAGAATTGTGCCATATCCATATCCACCTTGACTCCCATGCAATGGCTATTCAGTCTCACGCTTGAGTCAGTATAAAGCTCATGGGTAGAAGGGTAGAATTCATACAGTAATGTAGATACCTATAGTACATTTCATATGTTATTTTCACATTATTGTTTTCATTAGTGTCTCTTCCTACAGGCTTTTCCCATGTTGCCCACTGAATTGTCATTATTTTTAAACAGAGAGTTGAGACACAATGAGACATATTAATAGTTAGATTGTCTGGTACATTCTTTGATTTTACACTTTATTATATTTTTATGACTATAATAAAATAAATATTTTTTATAATTATTTTCTGAAAAATCTATTTCCCTCATTAAAATTGTAATTTGTGGGAAGGCATGCACTAAGTATATTCAATTTATTCTTTTTTTTTTTTGTGACCAGTAAGGGGATCACAACCCTTGGCTTGGTGTCACCCGCACCGCGCTCAGCCAGTGAGCGCACCAGCCATCCCCATATAGGATCCGAACCCACAGCCTCAGCGCTACCAGCAACGCACTCTCCCAAGTGAGCCATGGGGTCGGCCCTTCAATTTATTCTTATATGTTTAGCTTATAGCATGTGCCTGGGCTTAGAAAACACACAGTTATTTGGTGAATAATTTTATTCCTACATCATTTGCACCCCTTACGTCAGATGCCATATGTAAATCATTAATGAAATCATGAGGGTTTCTTTTATTTCAAACAAGCAATTGGTTTATTCAGTCTGTTAAAGGAAAATAAACAGAAGGCCATTGGCCTGTTTTTTTGTTTGTTTTTTGCCGTATCCATAATTTCGTGCAAGCAAACCAAAACTTAATATAGAAACATTTCTTAAAACTAAATTAAAACTAAATTTTAATCAAGCTTCAGCCAATTATAGGCAGCCAACCAGCCCTTTGGTTTTATAACTAGGAACACCCTACTGGATCATACTCAAGTAAGGTAAATGCCTAAGTGTAGCCAATGAAGTAATGTACTTAATTTACTTTCTCATTCAGCCTGTAATAGCTTCCTGCAGATGATGCAAGAACAGAGCTCTCTGAACCTCTATCAGTTTTGAATGCTGCATGATTTATGAATCATTCTTTGTTCAAATGAACTCTGTTAAATTGATTTTTTTAAAGTTTTCCTTTTAACAAGTCATTGATACTTATTGTTCTTTTAGCCTTTATTTAACAGTTGTTCTCATTAACTATGTTTTTATCATGTCAACTTCCAAATATGTGTGAAAATAGTATCTAAATGCAACCTAACAATAGATTTGTAATTTATACAAAGAAAAATATTCATATTAATTTGCTTTATCGATGACAGAAAGTTTTAAAACATACTTATATTAATATCTAGTAATATATGCATAAGTACACACTCTCTTTTATATATTTAATATATAAATACATATATATATAAATATATAATTACAAGTCTCTGTTTAGTGCATAACAGCATTTATAATTTATAATGCTGTTGTCTTTAAAATATCCATCTAAATGTATACCTGAATGGCTGACAAATTAGCCATGTTTATATTTTCCCATAATCTGAGAATTAACATATGTTCCTAGCCAAAGAGAGCCAGTAAGCAGTCTCAAAGGAACACTCCCGAACAATGGGGATAATTAAAGCATTATACTGTGAATTCTCTCATCTGAGTGGCACTTTCCTCTCTTTTGAAACAAATGTTGGTTTTTTTCAGTAGTTTCACTTTCTTCTGACCTGAGAAGAGTTTTGTCTGATACTGGGAATTAAGAGGAGTGAGGGGTTAATAGTAGACCAGCACTAAAGAAAGAACAGATGAGACTCAAGCTCATGTTAAAATACAAAATTTAGAGTGTTCTAGTCTTTTTAAAAAAAATCTTCGTGAAAACAGTAAAGATGAACAATCTGATATTGAAGACTTCATTAGTGTAGCCAGGAGTTATGAAATTATTGCTAAACTCAACTATATCATAACTCACAGGAATTTGAAGTTGAGAAAGAAAGGGTTACAATCAGGCTTATAATCCCGTCTCTTTTTTACTCCCGAGAGAGAGAGAGAGAGAGAGAGAGAGAGAGAGAGAGAGAGAGAGAGAGAGAGAGAGAAAAAGGATCTATTCAAATCTTCTTGTAAACATCTTGATAAGACCTTATGGCAAACACATTACAGTAATTTTATTTACTGGCAGGAGTTCTTATCCATGGAATTCCTTATATAGGGTATACCTGGTCTGACTACATTGCCTATTGAAAATAAATCTTCAATGTATGAATTTATTTTCTAGCTGGAGAATGTCATATATCTTCTGGGGAATTAATGAGGTATAATACGGAGATTTTACAAAGAAAATAGTTGCATTTAAGCTGGCAATTTCACTTAGAAATGTCAAACATAAGCCAGAATGCAACCCAGTGCTGGAATAAAGGTCCTGCAGGGCTTCCTTGACAATCTCAAATTTCTCTTTTTTCCACGTTTTGATATTTCCCCTTTTTGAACTATCAGTAAAATCAGAAGTATGTAAGGATAATTTGACAATCCCACTCCTGTGTTTTCTAATGAGAGATATCTGGAAGGCATCTCCTTAAGTCCTGTGCTACAATAAACTCAGATTTGATTGGTTATGGGTTGAATTATGTCCCCCTTTAAATTTGTATGTTGAAGTCCCAACCCCCAGTACTTCAGGATGTAACAGTGATTTGAGATTAGGTCTTTAAATTGGTGATTACATTAAAATGAGTCTCTTTAAGTGTTGGCATTATTCAATATGGCTGGTGCCTTTATAAAAAGAGACCATAGGGCTGGGTGCACACAGGGAAAAGACCATGTGAGTGAGGTGTTTTTAAAAATTCCTGATAGAGAAGCTGTTAGACTGACACAGCCC
>NW_007745478.1:10528-12925 GCF_000696425.1 Galeopterus variegatus
CCATGTGAGTGAGGTGTTTTTAAAAATTCCTGATAGAGAAGCTGTTAGACTGACACAGCCCCAGTGTTTTAGGTTTCTGTTTAAGTAGAATGAAGCCCAACGTAAACAGTAAAGCAAAACTAGCTGCTTTACCAGTCAGAAAATTTCAGCCAACTTCTAACTAGTCTTTCCACTCTGAACCAGTCAAATACATTTTCTCTGTTTTTATTCCTTGTAAAAGCTGCCCACATAGTGATAGTGGAACACTCGATCCTCTTCTGATTCTGAGTGCTACCTGATTCGTAAATTGTTATTCACTCAAATAAACTCTATTGAATGTATTTTGTCTATTTTTTGTTTGTTTGTTTTTTTTCTCTTAACAGAGGATACAGGGAGAATGCAGCAATCTTCAAGCTAAGGAAATAGGCTTTTCAGGAGGAAAAGAACCTGCCAACACCTCCATGTAGGACTTCTAGCATCCAGAACAGCGAGAAAATAAATTTCTGTTGTTTAAGCCACCCAGTGTGTGTTATTTTGTTATGGCAATTCTACTGACTAATACAAATGAGTTTAGTTTGCACTGCCATTCCTAGGATTAGATACTTTTGCTTAAAAGTCTACGCATTTAATAAGGTACGTTTTCATCAGTGATTCAACTGAGGGGCAAAACTTCATGGAACTTTGGAATTTTAGAGATGGTCCACTGTTTTACAGATGAGAAATAGAGGCCATAAAGGTAACCTTCTACAAACCATGTTCAAATTTTGGGGAATTTAAGATAGGCCAGTAATTAATACATTTCTTTCTAGCCCACAGTCCAAACATTAGAAATATAAGGAGGAAAAATGTAATGGCAAATGAAGCCCAAAATATCATCTCTATTACTATAAAAAGCAAACTCAAGAATATAGCTTAAGGGAAAGAAATGGGTTGGCTAAATGCACCTCATAATTCATCAAGATCGCCTACTCTCTCAGGGCAGTGCTGGCAGAAGGCAGACACCTCCAACCATGCTCATTAACAGAACCCAACTTTCCTCTTAAAAAATAATAGAATGCTTGCACCTTGTATGCAAATAGTATTGAAGAAAGACTATATATATATATACACATACATATATATTATATATGTGTATATACATATATATTATATATGTGCATATATATATATGGAGTTGAGCTACTCTGGCTAGTTATTGCAGCATAATAAATGCAGGAAGACTGTCTACAATCCAAATGGCATCTCCTAGGACTAAAACATTCAAGTCAGCTTCTTTGCTAACATGTATGAAGCAAGGCAGAGATGGCTAAAGCAGCTAATACAACTCTTAGTGTATTTAGTTTTATTTGTCTCCAAGTGTAGAAGTCTGGTTTACTTCCTCCAGAGCACAAAAGCAGAAGCTGCTAGGCTTGCTTAATATCAGAACTTTGAGGTTTCAGAATGGTTTTGACACTGTACTTTTTTTTATTAAAGCAGTCATAGAGCCAGACTAAATGCAAAGAGAGGAAAAATAGACTCTGCCTGTTTATGAGTGTGGTAATAATAAGTTGCAAACTGGTTTTGTCATATGAGAGAATTGACTGTGGCAGTTTTTAGAAGTATGAATTAACAAGGGATTCCAACATACAAGTTCATTGTTAACAAATTTAAACCAGGTAAGTCATACTACCGTACCTGATCTGGAATGAATAGTGTCAGAGAAAAGCCATCGATGTTAAAATAATTGGACTTAAACTAGTATAAGCTTAACCTAAATGTGAAAGGAAAATGCAGGACTGGGAGAAGAGAGATTTATCCTAACAATATTAAATTATATAAAATATTTAGTTGCCTAGTAAACATTAAATAAAATGAAATATTTTTATTTAAACCACTGCTCGCCCTCCAATGTTGTCATACCCTTCAACATGCCATACTTTATCTTCTGCTCTGAGGATATAGCACATGAGCTCCGTGATCTCATAGAGCTTACAATTTACTGTGTGTGTGTGTTGGGGGAGGGAGGTGGCCATGAGAAACAAGTAAACATATAATGTAAAATGAAGACATGTAATGAGAAGAAATATTAAAGCCGGATGAGAGGAAGAGAATGTTCCTGTCCACACGTCTTTTGTGTATTCTTCTGTCACGACAAAATCATTATAACAACCAAGTGATTTGGTTCCCCTCAAGTTTCCTCACAGAACAAAAAGGACTTTAAGGAAAGGGATTGTGTTTTATGCTCTACATTTAATTTAGCAGAGAGCCTGGATCCATTAGTGGCTCAATCAGTGTTTTTTAACTTTATAAGCCATCAATCTGCCTTTCTTTCCTATTTTTCTATAGGAAAGTCATTTTTATATATTTGTATATATTTTCCCATAAGAACACTAAGCCAGAATATGCATAACTTATCTATTCAAACCCCGATTTAAATGT
>NW_007745478.1:14023-14711 GCF_000696425.1 Galeopterus variegatus
CTCCCTTCCCCCTTGGCAAATGTAAAATAAAACAAACATGAATAAATGAAATTATCCTTTGGCATTTGAATATTTATGTAAGGCAGTTCTTATTTTCACTGAGTCATAAACTCTAGAGGTCATATAAAAAAATGAAACTATAATCTCAATATATATTGAATTCAACTTCAGAAGGTTCACAGACATTGTGAAGCCTGCTTAAAATATTCTTTCAAGTAATATTTTCCAAAGAATTATTATTCACTCACCCCAAATTAAGTCATGTATTGCTAGCTATGTCTATTTCAAATTTTGTTTCACTTTGATTATATGAAAGGAAAGCCAGTTTTAATTAAATAAGAGTAGACTTCAGACTCAAAGCCTTTAGCAGTAAATATTATCAAGCTATAATTTAATAAAATGACTTGTCTTTATATATTATTTTTGGTGATTCATTTGTTTATTTGTTTAAAAGTACCAGAAGATTTTTAAATATAGTTTTAACAGCTTTAAATATTTTAGCTCACTTATTATCACTGGCCTATGAGAGTGATACAATGTTTTCTTTTAAATACTTAAGCATAAAGTAAAAAGCAAGTTAATTAAAGGAAAAAGTTGGCATAAATGTATGTGAAAAGATTATCAATGTGCTATGTTGATTACTAAAATTTGGGAAATAATTTCTTAATGAATGTTAGATTAACTTGCA
>NW_007745478.1:15862-22139 GCF_000696425.1 Galeopterus variegatus
TGCTATGTTGATTACTAAAATTTGGGAAATAATTTCTTAATGAATGTTAGATTAACTTGCATGAAACATGTAATCATAACTTGGATTATTTATTCTCTTTATTATAATATTAGTTTTTATCATTCTGGAGAGGATTGTCTCTGAATGATAGAAGATGATTATTATCTACAAATTCCTCTATTTTTGCTTTTCAAGAGGAATTACAGTGTGAAGAAAGCAGTGAGGGTGATTGTCCAGTTACTCTAATCACATTCACGTTGTCCTCACAATAGAATTTGAGGCAGAAAAAGGTTGACTAGAAGTGATAATGTTGGAATATTTGTGACCAACCCTCATACAGGGACTGATGTAGAAGAAATATATAGCATCTTACCATTTTTACACTCATACCAGCCTCTGCTAATACTTAGCCATTTTAATTTTTATTTTCTTGGCTAAATAGAAAGCTATTTAGATAAAAATAGAAAAATCACTGGTTGTCAATAGATTCCTATGAATCTGAAAAGCATTTTTTGCTGAAATATTGCAATTGATATGAATGATTGGCTACCAAGGATATCATCATAATACAAAGTTCAAAATAAATATCTAAAATTATAGATTAATCATGTGGATTAATAGAAATGGCTATTGAGTTCTTTCAAAAAAAGGCAGATGTTAATTCTTCCAACCAAGAGCATGGTATGTCTTTCCACTTTTTGTGTCCTCTTCAATTTCTTTCAGTAGTGTTTTGTAGTTCTCATTGTAGAGATCTTCCATCTCCTCAGGTAAATTAATTCCTAGGTATTTTTTTTTTTTTTTTTTTTTTTGGTGACTATTGTAAATCGGCTTGCTTTCTTGATTTCTTTTTCTGCTAGTTCTTTACTGGAGTATTAAAATGCTACTGATTTGGGGGTGTTGATTTTGTATCCTGAAACATTACTGAAATTGTTTGTCAGCTCTGAGTTTTTTCGTAGGTCGCCAGGTTTTTCTGCATTTAAGATCATGTTGTTTGGGCTGGGCCCGTGGCTCACTCGGGAGAGTGCAGCACTGGTAGTGGCTGAGGCCACAGATTCGGATCCTATATAGGGATGGCCGGTGCACCGCTTACTAGCTGAGCGTGTTGCAGACCACACCAAGCCAGGAGTTACGATGCCCTTACTGGTCAAAAAAAAAAAAAAAATCATGTTATCTGAAAAGACAGACAGCTTGACTTCCTCCTTTCCAATCTGGACATCCTTTATTTCTTTCTCTTGCCTGACTGCTCTGGCTAGTACATCCAATACTATGCAAAATAGGAGTGGTGATAGTGGGCATCCATGTCTTGTCCCTGTTCTTAAGGGACATCCATTCAGGATGATTTTGGTGATTGGTTTGTCATATATGACATTTATTTTGTTGAGATTGTTTCCTTCTATACCTAATTTGCTGAGAGTCTTAATCACAAAGGGATGTTAAATTTTGTCAAATGCTTTTTCTGCATCTGTTGAGATAATCATATGTTTTTTGTCCCTGATTTTGTTGATATGATATATCACATTTATTGACTTGTGTATGTTAAAACATCCTTGCATCACTGGGATGAATCCTACTTGATCATGGTGTATAATTTTTCTGATGCAATGCTATATTATAATTGTTATTTTTTTGAAGACTTTTGCATCTATATTCATTAAGGATATTAGCTTTTAATTTTCTTTTCTTTTTTTTTATTGGTTATATCATCATCTGGTTTTGGTTTCAAGGTGATGCTTGTCTCATAGCATGAGTTTGGAAAGATGGCTTCAGTTTCAATTTTTTGAAATAGATTGAGGAGAATTGGCATTTATTCCTCTTAAAGGTTTGATAGAATTCATCCGAAAAGCCATCTGAATCTGGGATTTTCTTTGTTGGAAGATCTCTGATTACTGCTTCAATTTCATTGCTTGTTATTGGTCTGTTCAGGTTTTCTATTTCTTCTTGGTTCATTCTTGGTAGTTTGTATGACAATTCTAGCCAAAGAAATCTACAGATTCAATGTAATCCCCATTAAAATACTAGTCACATTCTTCACAGAAGTAGACAAAACAATCCTAACATTCACATGGAACTACAAAAGACCCCAAATAGCCAAAACAATCTTGAGAGGGAAAATGATAAAGCTGGATGCATAACACTACCCAACTTCAAATTATATTACAAAACTATTTAAACCAAAACAGCATGGTACTGGCATAAAAATAGACACTTGGATCAATGGAACAGAATAGAAAACCCAAGAATCAACATGCATACTTACAGTGAACTAATCTTTGACAAAGGCAGCAAGAGCATACATTGAGGAAAAGACTGCCTCTTCAATAAATGGTGCTGGGAAAATTGGACATCCATATGAAGAAGTGTGAAAATAGATGTGTACCTCTCAACATATACTAAAATCAACTCAAAATGGACCCCAAACCATAAAATTACTAAAAGAAAACATAGGGTAAACACTACAGGAATTAGGACTGGGAAAAGATTTTATGAATAAGACCTCAAAGCACAAGCAACAAAAGAAAAAAATTAACAAATGGAATTTTTTCAAACTAAAAATCTTCTGCACAGCAAAGAAAATAATCAACAGGGTGGAAAGAAAACCTATGAAATGGAGAAGATATTTGTAAACTATACATCTGACGAGGGATTAATATCCAAAATATACAAAGAACTCAGACAAATTATATGGTAAAAAAAAAAAACATATAGTCCAAATAAAAAATGGGTAAAGGAAATGAGCAGACATTTCTCAAAGGAAGACATACAAATGGCCAACACATACATGAAAAAATGCTTAGCATAACCAATCATCAAGGAAATATAAGTCAAAACCACATTGAGATATCATCTCACCCAGTTAGACTGGCCATTACTAAAAAGATCAAGAATAACAAATGCTGGTGAGGAAGCAGGAAAATGGGAACTCTTCTACACTCTTTGTGGGACTGTAAACTAGCACGCCCATTGTGGAAAACAGTATGGAGTCTTCTCAAACAACTACAGATAGTACTACCATATGATCCAGCAATCCCACTATTGGGTATATATTCAAAGGAATGGAAATCATCATGTCAAAGGGATACCTGCACTCCCATGTTCATCATAGCTCTAGTTACAATAGTCAAAATATGGAATCAATTTAAATGTGCATAGACAGATGACTGGATCAAGAAAATATCATATATATATACACAATGAAATGTTCTTCAGCCATAAAAAGAATGAAATTCTGCCATTTGCAGCAATATAGTTATAGATGAGCCTGGAGAAAATTATGTTGAGTGAAATAAGCCAGAAACTGAAAGAGAAATACTGCATGTTCTCGCTCATAACTGGGTGCTAAGAAAGAAAAAAAGAAAGAAAAGACCGCAATAATACATTGAACTTTCAGGAGAGAAGAAAACTAAGGATACAAGAGATTGTGGGGAGGGAGTGAGGGAGGTAGCGGAGTGGTAGGTCGGGTAAAGTGCATAAACAAAAATTACAATTTGTAATAGTGAATATGCTAATAGAATGCAACATGAGAGAATACAAAGAAAAATACATTCTAAAGAGGAGGAAAAATATATTTGAAAAGTTTTGCTAATGATCATTTGGTTCATGAAGATCATAGCAAGTTATAGTTGTCCCTAAATTCATCATATATAATAGGGAGTATATTAAAAACAAATCCATTAAAATATCTTCTCAATCAAAATTTTAATAATGTTACTAAGCGTTCTCTATGTTTTCTTTCCTTCTTCCTTTTTTTCTTTGCTTTTTCTCTCATCTGTTTGGGACATCCCTTCCTTTGTTCCTCCTTTCCTTCCTTTCTTCCTCCAGGATTCCCTCCCTCCTGCCCTTCACCCTTTTGTTTTTTCTTCCATTCCTTTCTGACATTGTTTCTTCTTCCTTTCTTTCTTTTTTTTACTTTTTTCACTGCACAAATATTTTTAAATCACTTCTTTTTTTAAGAAAGCATTCTGTAACATGGTGAATAAATGTATAGCCTCAAGATGCATGAAATGTATAAATGGAGATTAAAATAATTACATGTTTAAAAATTTAAAATAAAACACACAATTTTTAAGTTTAGAATAAAGTTCTAGTAGAGTCCATATTATGCAAAGATCAATTCTAGCTGGGATTGCATTTCTTGTAAGAGTTTGCATGAGGTTGGAGTTCGAATGCTGAGATCAAATTTCCTTCTATAAAAGAAGACTGTGCTGGAGGAATTGGAATCTCAGACAAGAAAGCAATCTTTATTGCAGCCACTAATAGAGGAAAAGTGGACAGTATTCTTAGAATCTTAGCATTAAATTTTATAATAGCAGTTGTTCAAAATACTAGTTTTCTATTCCAGTTTTCAGATTAAACAATCATGTGGACTGATAATTTCTAAAATGTATTTGTTACTCGTTATCTATAATAAACTGATAATAAGAATAAACCCTGAATTCCCTTCTAGGTGTAGAAGGTATATAAAGACCTTAAACATTCTTGAATCTTCCTTATTTTGTAAAATCTCATGCAAAAATTCCTGAAGTAAAGTCTTTGAGTAATTTTATTAGGGAAAACCATTTGACTATTCCAGTTAAAACCATGTTTTGCCATTATATTTTCATTACTTGTTTTTAAACTAATATGTGAATATATTTAAAAATGTATCTAAAAGAATCACTAAAAGGTCATTTGCTTTAGGGGATGATAAACTGGAGATATGTTAATTTATTTTTTATATAGATGAAGCATTACATAATAAATAATCAATTAAATGTACATCATTAGAATAGAAGGGTATTAAATACAGAATATGTATGAATCAAATTATACAAAGTATAGGCCAAATCCTGCCATGGGAACAAAGTCTCAGTGTTATAAAACAATAAAAAATAAATTTTCATTCATACTAATGTCTGGCACAAAAGAAAAAAGGTGATCTACTCATATTTTTTACTCAAAGTCCTAGGGTTACAGAAGTTCTACTTTTTATCTTACTGACATATAAAATAAGGGTATTTTGGTTCTTTTTGACATTTAAGGATACATAACAAATCAACTGTCAGTTCTTTATTCTTTTACCTGGATATGACACATGACACTTGTAATCATATTTCACTGGCCAAAATATGTCATATGATCATTGCTAACTTCAATGTGTTGGGAGGGAGAAAGAATACAAAGCCTAGCGGAGCTGTACTACTGTATCACAGAAGATTAGGTATTGGTAATGAGAAATTGTTCTTAGTGCTGTACATGTTTTGTCTTCAGATACAGAAATTTCAATGAATGTCAAATTGACCTCTTTACTAAGTAAGAATTTCCCTTTCTCACCCCATAGAACAAAAGCATACTGTTGAGGGAAGATAAACCTCAAGAAAAAAAAAAAAAAAAAACAGATATGATAAAAATGCTGTTCTGGCAAGCATATATTCATTGAGGCTGTAGACCACTTGAAATGAATCCTCTCTCCTTCCCCATCTTTTTCTCTGCATAGTCTTCAGGAACAAGTAACTAATGTAAATAAATCTCCTCACCTAAATATGAGTACTAACCCTAAATTCTGTATAAAGAACCCAAACACATACATGCTAAAAAAAGGTGAAAAGACACGTAGCATATGTCTGACAACTAGAAAATAAACAAAATACTTAGCAAAAAATAATTCCAGGATGAAGAATAAAGTTGTATAGATTTATTTCTTCCATGCACAAATACTTAAGAGAATATGTATTTTGAATAATTAAAAAAACAGCTGAAACTTTAATACACAGATAAACGTAAGAGAAGAGGAAATATATTTTTGATATGGGCAGGGTTGGGGGAGTATAAAGAAAGAAAGTAAAGAAAAATCACGTGGAGATTAAGAGTCCATTAGACTCAAAAAGAAATAAGCAAAATTGTGTTTCAAAAGCACTCAATAATTTAGAAAAAAAGTTGGAAAAATTATAACAAGTATAAAGGAAAAAGACAGAAATAAAAGCAATGAAAGAAAATAGGCAAAGTGTAGAGGTCAAAGGGGATCTAATAGATCCATAATTGGCCTTCAAGAGAAGAAAATGTTGCATAAAACAAATAAATAGATTAAAAGAAAACTTTCTGTAAATAATAGGAATATCTGAATCTACATAGTAAGTATTACTTTTCTCCAAGAGAATATCACACAGTGAGTAAGGAAACCATTTGCCTTCAAAATCAAAGTTAAACAAGTGTGAACATTTAACTCATATAAGAAGAGGCAAATATAATTTTTATTCTAATGTAAAAAATAATAAAAATAGTTATTAAATGAAGTGGTACA
>NW_007745478.1:22270-23820 GCF_000696425.1 Galeopterus variegatus
AAATATAATTTTTATTCTAATGTAAAAAATAATAAAAATAGTTATTAAATGAAGTGGTACAAGGGAGGAAAGGAAGAAGTTCAAGCACTGATTTCTGAATAGATAATGGGTAATGTCTAAAATGGTTAAAATAATCCTTTTATAAAGATGGCATATTGAAAGAGTAAATAATCTAAATTATATTTTAATTACAGGCTTATTTCATATAAAGACTTTTTGTAAGAGAGCTTTTAAAAAGTTCCACCAGTTTTACATGGTTCTTCTTCTTAAAAGAATAAACTTTTTGTCCCACAACACACTAAAGAAATATACTATAGCAACTGGCCTTTCGATAATATGATTTTAAGCAAAGACACAAACAGAAAACAAGCTTCTAATCAAAAATCATTATATAGAATGTTTGGATTTTGCTGTCATCATAAGAATTTATTTTTGCCTATGTGCACAAAGCAAGAGGAAGCAAATAGTCCTGCTTTCAGGGGCTCTTCAGTCTGTCTTGCTTGCATATTATTTCAGTGGGTTTTGAAGGGCTGATGTGTTCAACTTTTAATGTGTTTAAAAGAAGTTTTCTTTGCTATATCTTTAAGTATAGTTTGAAGACGAGACACCCATGAGTTCAACAAAAGTTTAACAATTGTTTAAGGAAATAGAACAGAGGCAAAAATGTATGAGGAGTCTTCAAAAAGTTCATGAAAGGATTATCTTTTAATTCAATTTCTCCACAAGTGTTTTGAAGTATCCTTGTACTTTATAAAATTTTTTCTAGCATCCCATTCCCTCAGCTATAGACAGATACCAAGCCTGTTTTTCCTCCCTTCATTAGCAAAATGAATCTTTATTATATCACATATATGTACGAATGCTGTTTATTTACTTTCAAATTGTTGTTTCCTGCTTATTAAAAAACCCTTGTTTCCATTGGATAATTGTTTTTCTGTTTGTAAAAATGGGTTGGATATCTTGGGTTGGGATGAAATTCATCATTGCTTCCATCTATTGTATTTTCACTTAGAACTATGTTTTCAGGAACAAATCAGTTCCTGAAAAGATCGGTTAATAATATTTAAATTTAGAAAGTTGATCCTTGCAAAAGAAATTACAAGAAAGATAATTACCAAACATGTTCACACATACACACAATCACACACAGAAACACATACATCCATAAGTTTGTTCATCCTCCATATTGCTTTTTGCAGAGCAAAGTTTTTAATTTTGATAAAGTCTAATTTATCAATTATTCATTTTATAGATTATGTTCTTGGCATCAAATTTAAGAATCCTGCCTTGCACCAGACCTCAAAGACTTTCTCCTATATATTTTTTTCAAAAGTGCTTCCATTGTACATTTTACTTTTAAAGACTATAATTCATTCTGAGTTGTGTATTGTGTGAGGATAAGTTTGAGGTTCATTTTTATTGTCTACTGATATCCAACGATCCAACAACATTTTCTGAAAAGGCTATTTTCCATTGAATTTCATTTTTTTTTTTTTTTTGTCTTTTGTCTTTTTTTTTTTCCGTGTCTGGCAACGGATCGCAACCCTCAG
>NW_007745478.1:26673-27781 GCF_000696425.1 Galeopterus variegatus
GTTAAACTCCCTCAGATCCTTTCACCATTCCTAACTCCCCCATCTAAGAATTTCTCTGTGATTTTGCTTTTATTGACCTGGTAATAAAACAGAGTTTTAAATCAAATAAATAACTTAAATTAAGCAGAGGTTTAAATTACTTGCACAACAAAAATTGAATTTAGTTCTACTGCTGAGTATCCTCATCTCAAAAAGATATGATAAAAATTAACTGAGAGAATTCATCAAAAATAATTAGCCTTGTGCTTGCACACAGTAAATGTCCCATACTTGTTAATTAATGTGTCTAGTATTATTATTTGTTATGGTGCTATCGTTATTAATTTTATTGTAACTAAATATTTGCATTATGTGCCATGGGACTTGTTGCTTAAACTTTTTTGCACTTCAGTATTTTAGCCTACAAGATATGAATAATAATATGGATTCAATAAATTTTCTGAAGATTAAAGGAGATAGTGCATATGGTCTTTTATCACAATGGTTTTCTCATAGGAATTATTAAATAAATGTCAAGATTTTTCTTTCAGTTAGTACCTACAAGATTCACAAGATTGTTTGCTTGAAAAACACTCATCCTCAAAATGTAGTGAATATGTATTTCCATTTGTATATGCACTTCAGCATTACTATTTCCATTTTTATTGCTCTCCTTAACATTCCTAAAAATCAAAAGGGCATAGGTCAAATTGGTAAGCAATATTAAATAATGTACCTTCATTATTAAATACTTGGTATTAGGATTTCGCCCACTGCAAATTCATTGTATTTGCAACCTCTTAGGACTTCTTTAAGAGTCAAATATCTTACTCTATAGCAATGTCCCATCAAAATAATCAGTAAAACATGTACTTTAGGTTAATGTAATCTTTCACCCAGTAAGTAGAACTACCTTGGCATTTGAAAAACATTTATGTTGATCAATTTGAAAGAAAATTGCGTATTAAAGATTTATTGTGTTGAGATATTTTCCTTCTATACCTAATTTGTTGAGGGTCTTTATCATGAAGTGACGTTGAATTTTGTTAAATGCTTTTTCAGCACCTGTTGAGATAATCATATGGTTTTTGTCCTTGAGTTTGTTGATGTGATGTATCACATTTATTGA
>NW_007745479.1:0-12578 GCF_000696425.1 Galeopterus variegatus
AGGAGCATATGCAGACACCTGGAATAGTTTAGAACACGTGTATTGACATAATAATATAATCCGAATCCTTTAATTCAGTTGTCATTAATATAGCACTTAAAGGCTATCAATTACTTTATTATTCTCGCTCATACAAAATGTAAAAGCACTTGCTGTTTGGTTATGCCTTCTCTTGACATTCCTTTTGATACCACATATGGAGGAACAGGTGAGGTTTCAGAAGCCAGAAAGGAGCTGCCCCTGTGGCCTGTTGTTTACCTGCCACGTCACTTCAGGCTTTAAAATCCTGGACAAGGAAGCTGTGCACAGCTCATGGTAAGCATGAGCACTGCTCCAGGAGGAACCGGAAGCCGTTTGGGGCTGGCCTCCTGCAGTTCTGCTTTGTGGCACAAACACAAGAGCGTCAGGTGGCAGTAACCAAGTCATCTTGGCCTCTTCTCTCTGGGCTTTTTACCTTTGCTGCTGGGTCCAACTAGTCGCTGGGGCTGCCTCAGGTGACCCACCAGTGGGTCAGACCTAGGCTGGGTCCTGTCAGCCTGGAGCCAGCCTGTCAGACTGAGGCTGTCATGTGGGAGTAGCAGACTGCTCTTGTCTCCTGATGGTGTGGTGCACTGGCAGTGCTCCACAGTGTCCAGCTTGTATCTGGTGAAGCCAATGCTAATTCACCCTCTGCAGGTGGGCAGTTCTTATTACTGTTGTGGTGGGGGATTTCCAAAGGTCACTCCTGTGGAAGGGACAGGCCTGTCCCCATCACCAGGGCACATCTCCCATAGGTCCCTGCTGAGGGCTGTTTTTCCTCCTATTAGCCATAAAAATCAACAAACAAAATGATTGTTACTACTCAGGTCTTGTTTGAAGCTATACATTTTCTGACTTTGAGTACTTCCAGCTTTACATACCGTGGTGTCTTCCAGTTTTGTAGGTAACCCCAAACAGCAAGCTCCTATTCATTCTTCAAGACCCAGTTGAAATGTCTGTGAAGCTTTCTGTGACTGCCCTTGGTGCTTTCATGTTACTGGGTATTCTGGCACTGGTACAGTGTAACAGAATTATTTGTATACATGCCTATCTCTGCTAGATGTGATGTTCATAAGGCCAGGGACCATGTCTTATTATTTCATTGTTTGTTGACCATGTCTGGCTGTTCTATGTCCTTTCATGTGCTGTTTACTCAGTAAAGGTCAGATCTATGAATAAAAGAATTATATTGCTGCCAAATGTTTATTTGTTGGCTCATTCATTCACATCTAAAACTACTTTATTCTCCTTTGGAAGTGCTATCACCGTGTTGTTTATAAAGTCCGTAGGTATCAAAAAGAGCCAAGTGCATCCGTTAGTATGCACTTAAACAAACTTAACAATAGGAAGCCTGACCAAAACAACTTGAACAATAGGAAGCTTATACCAAACCAGAGTTCTGGTGGTCAGCTGGGTCCCAAGCCCGGTGATTCAGCAGCTTAGTGATGTCTTCAGGGACCCAGAAGCTTTCTACCTTCCTGCTCCACTATCTTTGATGTGTCAGTGACGCCTCCTTTCTGAGCACAAGGGGGGTAATGTCTAGCAAAGAAAAAAGGTATTTCCTCTCCCGGTCTCTTTTTATTATCTAGGATACCCTTTCTCAGAAGCTCCACTTCCCCCAGAAGATTTCTCCTTCAGTATCAATGATCAAGATTAAATCATAACCGATCATTCACAAGGAAGTGAGACCATCATGCTGACGTCGGCCAGTCCTGATGTAATCCCTGGGGTGAGGGTGGAGATAGGGGATTTTGCCTTTCCCGAGCACATGGGAGGGAGAACACCTGAACAAAACTGGGGCTGTGCTAGCAAGGAGTCAAGGAAATCGGGGCATGGCTATTGGGTGGGCATCTAATAGTGCCTACTACACCAAGTATTTAAATAAATTATGGCACATCAATAATAGGATGAAAGTCTATGAACCATTACAAAGACTGAGGGAGAACTGTATGTTATCAGCCTTGAATGACTTTCAAGGTATAGTTAATGTAAAGCTCTATGCATAGTCTAATCTTATCTATTGATTTATTGTTTATTAATAAATGCCAGATTAGCCACACACCAAAATCTGCAAGAATATACACTATGTGCTTAACAGTGAATCTCTGTGCTTGTTTGTGTGTGTGTGTATATGGGGGGGGGGAGAAGAGGGGTTTACTAGGGACCTCCATTTGTGACTTTCTGTATTTCTTATAATATCGAATTTTTATAAGTATGCCTTCCTTTTGTAAATGCAAAACAACAACAACAAACCCAAACATAAAAGAGAGCATTTAAAATGGCCAAGTATCATCTTAATGCAAGAGGTCAACTAAAGACGTGGGCTCCTTTCCAAGAACAAACTAATTTGGAACATGGGAGGGGCCTCACAGAAAGTTTTGCTCATGAGCCCAAAATTTAAACCCCCACTATGAATGAACTCATTCACTTTAACTAGCAAATCTGCTTAACAGAAGATCCAGGTTTTTACCACACTGAATCATTCTGTTTGCTGAGGAAAGGTGTTGTCCTTACTATGGGATGCTGACGAGGCTGAATGGCCTCTAGGAAATCCATTGGCGGAAGTTTTCCTAGGAGCCACGTTGACACCAGGAAGCTGTCTCATAGCCGGACCTCCCTGTAACCCAAATGCCTTCATGTGCCCCAGATGCCTCTGTCAGGGATAAGCTCAGGGAATAAATCCTCTCAGGTCTACCTTCCACTCTGCTACTATAACTACCTAGGCAAGTCATTCATCTCTCTGGAGTTCATTGAGCGTTTCTGAAAAATAAGTATTATTTATTTAACAGCACTTGAAGGAAGAACTTTTAGGCATTTTTTAAAAATTTTAGAGCAACTCCCTGGCTATCTGCAGCAATCTCCCTGGGAAGTCTCTTTGGTTACTATAAAAATAGATGGTTAAATTCAGTGGAGGTTCAGGATGCAGTGTATATCTTTGATTAACTTCTCCGGTGTCAGTTGGAAAATGTGACATGATATTATAAATGGAATAGGTACACTTTACAAAAATACACAGTCTGGAATCGTAGAAGGAAGTGGGGGGATGGGGTATGTTCACAGCAACATGGTGATTTGAAGCAGTCTCTATTCTTTCCCATGAAAACAGCATTTTCATGCCTAAAATTATTTTTCTGAGTACTTTATAGTAAAAGAGGTGGTCTAGTTGTGCCTTGCTTAGAAAGAACCTGAATTTTTAAAGATCATCTCTTCCTGCCCTTCAACTTGCCTAACCATGCACACACACACACACACACACACATCTGTTCGCCATCAGTCTCTATCAGAGTGGGTGCTGGTGAGCTGCAGAGCACCCACTCTTAAGGGGAAGCTGCAGTTTATCTCCCATCATGTAGAAATTGCCACATAGAACCTACAGTCCACTATTACCTATACGTATGAATTTTTCAAAAGAAGCCAGAACTTTGGACTTCTTCCTTTTTTTTTTTTAATCTCCCGGTTTTCAAATATTGGCAACCAATCCAGTTTTTATAAACCCTGTGCAGACTAAAAAAACATCCTTGTTGGCCAGATCCCACCTGAGCCACCAGTTTGGAACCTCTGCCCTGGGGCAGTGTAGAACAAACTTGCTCTCTCTTCTCCAGTGAAGATCTGGGATGCTGTAAGACAGCTCTCAAATTCCTTTCAATCCATTCTTAGCTGGTACTCACTCATTGGCAAAACTCTTCAAGGAGTTTAAAATCTGGTGGGGAAACAGTTAAATAGCTGGTCACAGTGTGGTGGTGTCACTGCTACAATGGAGTTTTGCATGAAGGGCCAGAGGAAGGAGAACTAATTGTCTGTCTCAGGGTGTATGCAAGCGATGAACTGTGTCCTGCCATGTCCAGGCAGATTCGGAGGAGGTCCTTCTCTAGGGCCGTTAGGAGGATCTCCTTCTACTCCTCTACCCCATAGCCACCTGACAGAGGGGTGGGTAGATTCTGCTGGTTCTGTATGAAGCCTGAGGTTAGTGGCCTAGGAGCTTTCTTGAGGTATCCCCTCACACAGGCATGAGCACAACGACAGGCCTGGGAGAATCCTTGCATAACTAGCAAAGCTTTCACTTTTTCTGACTGTGCTCAAATCCATTCCAGTTTAGAGAGTGGACAAGTGTTTCTCCTCTCAAATAGGTCCTGTGATGGTTAATTTTATGGGTCATTTTGGTTGGTCAATCACCAGTTTAGATGTTGCTGTGATGGTATTTTTTAGACGTGGTTTAACGTTTGAATCAGTAGACTTTGAGGAAAGCAGATTACCCTGCACAGTATGGATAAGTCTCATCCAGTCAGTTGAAGGTCTTAAGAGCAAAGACTCAGATTTCCTGAAGAAGAAGGAATCTGACCTCAAGATTACACCATAGAAACCCTGCCTGCTTTTCCAGCCCACCTGACCTGCAGATTTACTTCTTACCTGAATTTCCAGCCCACTGCTTACTTTAAGTATTTTGGACTCGCCAGCCCCCACAATTGCATAAGCCAATTTCTTAAAATAAATCAATCTCTCATCTATCTATCTGTCTATCTACCTACCTACGTATCTTCCATGTATTTCTATTGGTTCTGTTTCTCTGGAGAACCCTAATGTAGGTACCCTTTCCATTATATTTCTGAACCTAAAGCAAAACCACAAACTGTTTCAAATACTAATGCCGTCAAGACTCCAAACCGAAAGGGTGCAAATGTCTTTGATTTCTCTTTATGGTTGAAATGGGGAAGGTATCACTGGTTATTACAGAAATTTTCAACTTGAGCACCAAAGCTTTAAATTGTTTCCAACCTATAAAACCACAGCTGAGGCGAAAACTCCTCCAGGAAGCCCTCTTTCATCGCAGCCCCAGGAAGCTGGTCACTTTCCTGCATCTTCCTCTGTGCCTTATTACGCTTGTTACAGCCTGTTTTTGGCTATGTGGTACAGACAACTAGTTGTCCTGGATAGCTGTTTTCTCCCTTCCATAGTAGCAGAATCTCTGATTTTTAGCTGAGTACACGGCAGCCCAGGATAAAAACCACACTTCCTAGCCTCCCCTGCAACTAGGCGAGGCCACTCACAGGGAAGCAACATCATAGCAGACCTTTAGTCTCTCAAACCTTGGGGTGCAGTGTCAGCCCTGAACTGCTTACCCGGACTTTCACAGGAGGGAGACATAAACTGCTATCTTGTTTGGGTTTTCGGTTACTTGCAAGTGAACCTAATCTTAACTCATTTTTGCTTACACGTATGCCTCCCTTTCCACAAAGTGAAGGGACCCTGTTTCTTCACCAACTACTACATAGCACTGTGCCTGGAATACAGTGGGGCTGACACTACATCTAGTGACTGGAAATATGAATAAATGAAAGATTAGTAGTTGGTGAGGGGAAAGTCCAAGGTGAAGCAGAAGGAAGACATTGTGCCACTGAGGGGGTGTCTTCCAATTTAGCTTCAGCTTAAGCAACATTCAGTATATAAATTCATGAGCACCTACTTTATGCCAGGCACAGTGTCAAGTGGTGTTTTATAGTGGTGACAAAGACAGGCAAAACTTTCCAGTCTCGCAGAGGTTATTCTAGAAGGGGAACACAACAAATAAACAAGAAAACATCAGGTAGTGCTAAGTGCTGTGGCAAAAATAAAACTTCTTGATGTAATGAACTACTTTAGACTGGGTGGTGAAGGAAGGTCACTAAGAAGGTAGCATTTATGCTGAGACCTTTGGGACCAGCATGACAAGAAGAAGCTGAGGTCAGGAAGAGGGGCACTTGAGCCAGAAGAACAGCTGGTGCAAAGGCCCAGAAGGACAACTTGCTTGGCTTTTTTTCAAAGGAGAGGAGAGGCCAGTGGAAGTAAAGTGAGTGAGGGTGAGTGGTAAGAAATAGGCAGGGTCAGGACGTGCGTGCCAAGTAAGGAGATGAATCCAAGAGCAGCAGGAAGCCACTGGAGCCTTCAAGCCAACGACAGACATATTATGATTTACATTTTTTAAAAGTCACCTTGGCTCTTGTAAGGAGACTAAATCCTGGGAGGGCAAGAATAGGAACCAATGATATTTTGGTTATCTATTGCTGTGAAACAAATAGCACCCAAAACTTAGTAGCTCAAAATTGCAGTATTAGCTGACTCACTACTTTGTGGTCGCGAACTATGGGAAGGAATCAACCGGGCAGTGAGTCTTTCACGAGACCTCAGCAGGGGTGACTGAGGCTGAAGGATCCACTTCCAGGATGGTCTCTTCACGCACAGGTGTGATGCCCAAGTGCTCCTGGACCTTTCTCTTTGTGCACAGGTCAACACATTCTCTAGGGCCTATCCATGTGGCTTGAGCTTCTCACAGTCTGCTGGTCTCAAGGTAGTTGTCTCTTACACGAAAGCTTGTTTCTAAGAGAAAGGAGGTAGGCACTCCCAGCCAGTGCTGAAATTCAAACTGGCACCACACCGCATGCCTTGCTCTGTGTTCATTGGTCAAAGTAGTCAAAGAGCTCACCCAGATGCAAGAGGGTGAAGAAATAGACCCCACCTATTGATGGACGAGCAACAGGGTTACGTTGCAGAAAGGCGTGGGGGGTGGGAGATATTGTTGTAGCCACCTTTGGAAAATATGGTGTGCCACAGTGAGAAGGCTGTGCCAGTAATTCAGACAAGAGAGGATAGTGGCCGAGATTTGGATGTTTGCACTAGAGAGGAGAAAGGGCTGGATTCAAAAGTATATATGAACAGAATACATGGGAACTGTAAAGCACTAACAAATGCATCTGAGTACTCATTTAAATGAATCCTTCTATAAGATTACATGGATGAATGTTGCCTACTACCAATGAAGTCAGTCACAAATACATCTGATCTACTCATAGGACACGTACATCATTGTCATGCTTCAAAATGTGCTTTGTTTTTAAAACAATTGATGTTTTAAAGCATCAATTGTTTAGGGTAGGTAGTTAATGAGGCCCAGATATCAGGGATATTCAGTGAGGTGGACGTATGAACCTATAGACTGTGAGATCCAGGGTCTATGTCCTGTAACCAGGGGTTCCTTAGAGAATAAAGAGGGTCTAGATTTTCAAACTTCATGGAAATGAGTGCATTTGACCACGGAAAGACCTGTGTAATTTTCACTTCACACATTCAGTTACTTGAGGAAACAATGTTTTTAAGGTATGAGAGTCAGTGCACCGAAGAGAATATATGAAAAAGAGGTTTTTTGGTCACCAAAATGCTGGAAGCTATTTTCCCATTTTAACAAAAGAGAGAATGATCCAGAAGCTTGCCCAGAGTTCCCTAGCAAATTAATGGCAGAGCTGGTGCTAAAAGACATGTCTCCTGCTTCCAGTCTGGGATTCTTTCCACTGCCTCACCTGCCGTTCTGCCCAGAACACAGCTCTGCTCTGTACTGTGGTCTTATTGGACCCTGGCTATTGCTCAACTGACTTTCAAATAGTGCCAGAAAGCAGGGAGAAGAGGTTGTGAACAAATAAAATCTGTTCCCTCGACTGGAAAAATAATTCTAAACTATGCTTTGCCAATTTTGACTCAGTTGTGTCTCTATGTGGAGCAGATAGCACATACATTCATCTGAAAAATTATCACAGCAAGGACACTTACTGCGCTGCCAAATGTCCCATAGACTATTTCTTAAAATTCACTGAATGCCTAAGATTCCGAGATCGACCTAAAACTTTCAGTTCTTAAATCTCTACCAAAAACCTTAAGACCACCAGGAGCTTTTGGATTGAAAAGTGAGAACACAAGGTCTTTACTGTGCCTGGTGGGGAGTGGGGGAGGGGAGGGGTGTACATATATATTATAATGAATGTTTATGTATGTAACTTCTATTTCGTATGAGCAGACGCATGATTTTTGTTTTCTCAATATTTGAAGCGGGCAGAGCTCCACTCCAGATGTAGGTATAACTTATATGTTCTAAATATCATAACTTCATTCTCAGCTACTTTTAATTTCTTCAGTTTCTTCTATAGCCAAACAAAATGGACATAATTTGCTTCTATTCACCTTTTTTTATTAATTGAGCATTCTTATTGTAAATAGTTGGAACTTTCGTATCGCCCTCACTGTATTTACTAGGATGAGATTAATGACCCAAAGATCCAATGTTTTCCCATGCTAGGTTTGTTTCACATTTGAGCTTATTTGGACAAATATTACCTCCCCACACAGTTAAAGGATCTATAAAATATTGTTCCTTGATCTCTGCATAAGAAGCAATTCATTGGGCTCTAGTGTTGGAGGGCAATACCTCAAGATCGATGTTTGGGAATGTGTAAATTTTGCCTACGGATTTAGATGTCTGTTCAACAAGATTGCACTGCAAAAACCTCACACCTTCATTATGCTTCACATATTATATTGCATTGACAAGTTTAACTGCATCCAAGACTGAGCCAGGTGGTGTTTAAATTCCCAAATACCTTAAAATTGGAATGCTTCAAGCAAGAAAAACTGACTATTCAGAAAGCACAAGTTGTAATATTTCAGGCAAGACATTGTCAAAATCAGAAAAGTAGGCTTTTAGCCATAGATTTTAGTAGCACATTTATATTAACCTTTGTGTATTTCAATAAGGTTTTAAAACAGATGCTCAGACAGTGTTTTTCTGTAGGTCTTCATTAAAACATTAATATTAATTTATTTTGAAAAATCTTTTTTAGGATGCCAGGAGCTGTCCCCCTTTCCCCCTTTTTAAAGCACCTTCTCTTAATGCCTAAAAATTCAAGCACTCTCTTAACTAAGTGCAGACTGAAATATTTCACGAAGGATTTGAACAGGAGCCAAGATTGACGATGAAAGAAAACTTCTCTCTATAAAAGGTTTATTGTCAGCGCTTTCTAAAGATGTAGATTCTTCTCAAACAGGCTACCAACATTTTCACAAACATTAACACCTTCCCAACCTCTCCTAGACCTGTGATTCAGGTCTTTTTCTTTTTGGAATGCTCTGCATCTAGCCTCTGACCTTCTGGATAGCTAACTCGATCTAACTGCCCCCTCCCCCATCAATATAATATATATAATAAAAAGGAAAGGGGGATGGGGCAACTCCGGTCCTCACGCTATTGGAAAAGTACTTGAAATTCCTTGCATTCCTCTGCATTTAACAGCATGTTTACCTAATCACCGGCTTATTAGGATTAACACAAGTCATTGCTTCAAGCTCATTTAGTGAAAAGACTCCTATAGACTACAAGATTTTTTCTCTGATAGCAGCCGACGGTGAATTTTTAGTTATCCCAGTTCTCAGGAATGACATTGGAAAAATAAAAGTTATAGGCAAGTGACCTTTTATAATATGTTATCCAACTATCCTCAGTCTTGCCCATGGAGTTAGATGTGGGCAGCCTGTGTTATGGACTGTTTTCACTAAAGGGTTTCTTTCCTCCAGTGAAGTGACATGCACAATAATCTGGTGATTAAAGTGATAAATAACTCTACAATACCCATCTCGCACAGTGATGGAGACTCTTAGGCTTTGAGTTCTTATAAAAATAAAGAATTATTTTTTGAAATCACAAATTTAGCTTCAGATTCTTTCTTGTGCTTCATATAATGTCTACCATTCAATCATGTTTTTAAACAGATTATATGTAAAGATTTTTCTCTACTGGATATAAAAGCAATCATTATCTTATTTTTTTAGATTAGTTCATTGCTACGTCTCAGTAAGGCACCTGACACATAGTAGGCACTCAGTAAATCCTGTTTGAATGATTGAATACATGAGCTAGATTGTTCCCAATGACTTTGTAAGATCTCTAAAAATATTAAGTGGCATATACTCAGGTATTAGGTAAATATTTCTTTATTAAATGATTAATTCCATAAATAAATTCTTTTCACTGAATATAAAATTAAAATCATTTACAAATTATTCCAGTATTACATTTCCCCTCCCTCCCCAAAAGCTACATTTTGATAAATAAAAACATTCAGTCTTAAAACACCTGATTTCTGTTTGCAGTTTAGAGTGCAGATAGCTGCCTCTCACAGACACTCACAGAGTGTCACCTTCAGGAACGGGTGGAACACCCTCCCATTTTCTTCTGTCAAAGGACGACCGAAGGCTTAACTGTCTAACTAATCTTATTATCTCTTTTACAAATGTAGAACCGAAAGGGAAAAAGCCTAGAGAAAAAATACACTTAGCAAATAATTTACAAACAGAAAACAGAACGTCATCAACACCACAAGCTCCAAAATGAAGCAGGAACATGTGCTCCAATACTATGAAGCAAAGTATTCTCCAATCGCGGCTGCATTAGTGTCCATGTGCACCAGCACCCCTGGCAGTTTTGAAATACCTTAATACTACTCAAGAATGAGCAACGCATCCCTTCTACAATGAGTCCCTTAACCCAACCGCCCCCACCCGTGTCTCTGTGATTCTGACACTCTTCTCCCTTGCACTGGAAACTCAGTTAGCATTTAGTCCCTAAATTTGTGAATGTCATTGAACAGCCTGTAGAAGGGAAAAGCTGCCTCGTTGACATGCGGGCAGTTGTAGTTGCATTTGCAGGACTGGATCATCATGACGTTCTTGGAAAACGTCTCCCCATCTTCGCAGCGGAACCGCATCTTCACGGTCCTGGTCTGCAGGGGCGTGCAGCACCGGCCATCCACGCAGGAACCGCAGTACTTGGGCCGGTATTTCTTCACACTCGAGCATCCAGCATAAGTAAACCTGACTGGTTCGGGGGATTTCCTGGTCTTGCTGCATTTCTTGCCCTTCTGTAAGAAAGACGTGAGAAGGAAAGTTAAGGATGATGTTTCTCTTTCTTGAGAAAGAGGATCACATCCATCCCACCCACCGGCCTGCTGGAGAACAGTCTGCACGTCCCTGAAGGAACTTACTTTCAGGCTGCTGTACACAGGCTGTCCACAAGGCCGCACTTCACAAATCCGGGTTTCTTTCACCAGGCGGCATTCAGGGTTGTCATTGGTAACTCGTGTGGAGATACCAGTTCCACAGGTCTTTGAGCACTGGGACCATGAAGTTGTTTGAACGATACATTTCTGGCCATGTAAAGGGTTGTACAGAATGCGAGGTTCCATGCCAAAAACTAGAGAGAGAAACAAGAGGGAAGACTTCTCAGAGGCATACTGACACAAACAGATTCAAGTTCTCACTTCTATAAAGCTTCACACTAGGAATGCATTTCAGCACAATGTTGTACAGGCTCAGTCTCCACTTACCAGGGAGCCGCTTCAGCGAGCTGCCTTTTCCAAATGCAATTAATTCATTGTTTCTCGTTAACTCCACCTCGGAGGTATCGAACCCCAGCCCCTTGCCGAGCAGGCCCAGGAGGTCGTCCTGGTCGTCCAGAGGGTCCTTGACACCGTCCTCGTCACAGACCCACTCCTCACAGCACTGCCCGGTAACTTTGACCAGCCGCGGGTTGGCGCAGCCCAAGTTGGGGAGAGACAGCTCTTGAGGACACAGAGGAATGCAGCCCACGGCGCCATCGATACATGTGCACTGATGTTTACAGTTGGGCTGGAAACTTTCCCCGTTCTGGTAAATTCTGGAGTTATATTCACAGGGTCTGCCCTCTGACTGAGCTGCAAAGATCACCGAAAGAGAAAGGGAGAAGAGGATAAAGTTAGGAATCTAAACCACAGCCTGAAACTCATACATATTTTCTGCTGTTAAAGTCAATTTATGGTAAAGTTCCCTGCAATTCCCTGGAGACTCCAGACCAGAACAATAAGTTAGTCAGGAATCACTTTTCCGTATGCGCTTTTCGTTGGGCCCAGACACACTGAATTGCATTCCAGACTGCTGAAATCATGTGCCTTTCTGCCAAGCTACCAACAACAAAGCATCACCATACATGGTCTCAAAATTACTAAACTTCTGGACTATGGGGACTATTATTTTTTTAAAGGGGCCAAACCACAAGCATCTTACCTCTGCAGATCCCCTTCAGAGCGGTGGAGCTGGCGCCGAAATTGCATTCCAGCCCCTTGGTGTGGTCGCAGGGCTGCGTCTTGCTGCAGTCCTCGTTGAGCTGCTTAGCGCAGACCTTACAGCAGCCACAGCCGTCCCGGACCAGCCCGACTCCCGGGGCACACTTGGGCGCCTCCAGGGGGCAGTGGCAGGCGGCGGGGCAGGTGGAGAGCGCCTGGAAGGGGAAGAAGAAACGCGTGAGACTCGGCGCCGTGCGCAGGAGAGGCGCCGCGGCTGTCCCCGGGAAAGGGACGGGGATCTCTGACCCTGACGACGGAGAGCCTCCGATCCGTCTAGCCAAGCCACCCCGGGCGACTGCGCCCACCCAGAGGCCCGCTTAAAGAAACAGCTACCCCCCAAAGCTCCCAAACTTTTTAGTTTAGCTTTTCCTGCCGTGGGCAATCTGAGACAAGGGGAAGGGACCGGAGAGCGGACCGGGAAGCGGTGGCAAAAGAAGAGCCCGACTCACCAGCCTGGTCAAGTGGAGAAAGATGACGGCGAAGGAGAGCGCCCTGGCCGTGCGGGAGCTCATTGTGGCGCCGGAGGAGCCGGGGCGAGCGCGGCGGCAAAGACGCCAACAAGCTGGTGCGCAGCGGACAGGCCTGGCGCGGCGGGGCGGCGGAGCGGCG
>NW_007745479.1:13107-14710 GCF_000696425.1 Galeopterus variegatus
GTCCTTTTCTCGAGGTGCTTGCAGAGGAGGTGCGGAGGGCGCGGACGCTGCTCGGGGGCGCTCTCGCTCGCGGTCTGCCCAGGCGCTCGGAGCCCGCCTTTTATACGGCCGGCGGCGGCGCCGCGTGTTGCAGTGACGTCGGCTCTGTCTGCGCGTTCCAGAATTCTCAAACATCTCAGGAATGCTGGTTGGCGCGCGCTGCTGCCAAGCGCCTCCCCTGGCTCCGTTGCACCTTTTTTTTTTTTTTTGGTCCCGGACCCATCATGAAAACAGTCCATTTTTTCCACTTTAAATAATGACTTCTATTGGAGAGGGCTCTTTTGGGAGTGATGGTGGTTGAAAGGTCGTGGGGGACGAGGGGACCCAGTTCAGCAGAACTTTGCCTGGACTGGGAGGGTGGGAGGACCTGAGAGGGAGGAACAAAAGTCGTTTTGTTTGGTGATGCCGAGTTGACCGGGCAGCTACGGGAGCCCTCACCCAGGAAAGCAGCGAGCTGTTTGCTTGTTTACAGCGCAGGTGAGAGTCAAGTTATCTATTGAAAGAGTAGAGTGGGGAGGGGAAGTGTGTCTATGAGCCAGGAACCTATTTGTGGACTTCAAAGAGGCATGTTAGGATCAAGTCCCAAAGCTTTGGCATGATGTTTATCAGCCAAGTTAAGTGTATAGCAAATTAATACCCGCAGTGGCATTTATGAATGAGAAGAGGGAAAAAATCAACTTCCCCCATCGTCTGGCAGATTCCCAGGCAGAGGTCTTCCCCTTTCCACCCTCCCCCCCCCTTTTTTTTTGGTATGTTGTACTTGTTTGTTTTTGGAGGTTCCCAGTTTAGTTCCAGCCCACTGCCTGGGTTGGAAGTCCGAGAGGAAACGAACGCAGGGAGTTCTCCGGGAGGCTGACTTATACTTCCTCGCTGACGCGGGAGACAAGGCAAGCCCTCCCTGCCTCCCTCCGCGGGCAGAAGGCGATGCTAGTTAAGCAGCCAGCAGAAGCGGAGGGGACCACCATGGAGTGATTTGTCCTGAAATCATCACCTGCAAATACTGCAAGGCCAAAACAGATTCCAGGAGCGTGGTGCCGATGGATCTCTGGAAAAAGCAGACGCCTTAAATTAAGCTGAAAGTTTGGGTGGGTTTTAACTCCTCTCCGTGGGAACACTTGGAAGCCTCCCATTTCAAGTGAATTGCAATGCCCTTATCTCCAAGCNTAGGCTCAGAAGACCTCCCAACAAGGCAATTTACTTGGACATCACCAATTCGTTAGTGTGCTTGATTAACTTACTCCAAAAGTTTCAAAAAACTATCTTGTTACATAATTTTAATTTTAAAAAAATACACAAGTCATTGCACCAGGCTCCCTTTTTTGTAGGCTCTGGGATAACTACTCCTCCTTTATATTTAGAGCTGTTCAGTCTTAGTAATTTAGCAGTCTTGCTTAAGAAGGCCTTTGGTGCTGACTGCTGTGAATGACTCTGAGCAGCACAATGAGAAGCTATTGGAATGAAAACACACTACAATGAAGAGAACTGTTGCAGGAAAGAGTTAAAGTTCATTCATTCAAAGTGACCTTAAGTCTACGAGGTAATTGGTAAAGGGAGTAGGATCTCT
>NW_007745480.1:0-6509 GCF_000696425.1 Galeopterus variegatus
ATTTAAGGGGGTGCCAAAAAACTCAGTAATAATAATACTTTAATGCAATTTTTCAAAAAAATAAAAATTAATGCAAAAATCCATAATGAATGAAATATTAAAATCTTACCTGAAGACAAGATCAGTATTACTGGTTTTTCTTTTTACTTTGGGCTCGAATCTGGCTAGCACAGCACTGCTACTGATCCTATCTTTATTTAAAATATGATATTCTGTTCATCAGGGATTTTTTTGGCATTAATTTTGATTTAAAAAAAATATTGCACTGAAATTGGGTTTGTCTTGATTACTGAGCTTTTTATCCCCTTGGTCAATTTTGTGCCTAAGGGGAATGTCTCACTTGCCTCAACCCTTGTCCTGGCCCCGAGACGGGGAGTGCCCCAGAGCAATGGGCACGTCTAGAAGCAGAAGGCAGCCTCCTGCCATCCTTCCTTAAGGAAGAGAAACAGGGTGAGAGGGAGCTTTGGGGACAGCTAGTGGGGCCTTAGAATATAAAGGTTGGGCTTTCCAGGAAGAATGAGGCTTAGTAGATGACTCTGAAGTTCCAAGTGAAAAGGAAGAGGACACCCTCAGGGCTAAGGAGACCCAGGTCTGGGTTTGTTTGGGACAGTCCTGGTTGAGTCAGTCATCTTACTGCAGTAATTAACAGTTAACTTGCTCTGCAAGGTGTCCAGGGTTGAACAATAAATGTGTGGTCACCCTGGGTCAGGCTGGTGTCTAAGCAATTGCTGCAATGAGCCTGTCTTGACCACTACAAAGGAGAAGGATACTGCCCTTGAGTCTTAGTCTCTGATGATCTCTGGTGCTTCTGGAAGAATTCCTCAGACACCACATAGGATCTTCACTGAGCTTCCTAGTTCTTACCCCTTGCTCTGTAGCCATTTTTCACATGTCTGACCTTGTCTGTGTCTTGCCAGAGTCTTAGCCCCTCATGCCCTTGACTTGTGACTTACTGCCAGAACCACAGAGCAGCTGTCTGGAGAGTAACACTCACAAAGAAGCAGTGTTTTTTCAGTCCATGGCATTGAAGAAGAAAATGCAAATTGCAAGAAATATAACAAACATATAAAATTAATGGTAGACTTTTTTTAAAAGCCTAATTTTTATGGCATTAACCTAAAGTTCAATTCCTTTTCTGTTGCATTGTTTGTCCTGAACCTAAAATGCAGATATTGACTAATATGCAAGGTACTCAGTCAGAAACACCAAATTTCCATCCCACTCACACACAAACGGATTAAGTACATCGTGTGTAAAACAAAGCCTAGAAGTTCTAAAGCCAGAAGAAGGGCACGCACCCTTAGATGACTGGCAATAATGCACATATTTTTTTAATCGTCATTGTGTTGTGGATTGTTAGTGTCTGAAGCCCTGGGCTACAGATTTTACAGACACTGTCCCTTTTAACTTTAATACCCAAATAAGGCTGACAGTGGATAGTATTACTTCCATTTTAGAGATGATCAAACTGAGGCCCATAAGGGTAAAGTCTAACTTCTCTGAGTCCAAGCCCTTGGTTAAACCCCTGCACTGTCTTTTCTCCCATGCAGAGTCACATCAGAACCTAGGCTTCTCTTATATGGGCATCTAGTCCTCTGTCAAAGGGACATGTGAGTAGACCTCTCCCCTACACACTTCACAGTGCACAGGTTAACCTCCCACCACAAAGAATTATCCAGCCCAAAATGTCCATACTGCCAAAGTAGAGAAATCCTGGCCTACGATTAGCTTCCAACACCCCATCCACGTGGCTTTCTCTTTCCTTTCCTTTATTTAGGTGTTTGCTCATATAAAGGTCCCCACCAAATCCTAAAATATTCTGGTTGACTGAGGAGTGACTTGCAGAATGGGTAAACAGGTACGTCAGGAGGCAATCATTCACATAACCAGCAGATTGATTTTTCCAAGTAGAATGTACGTGTCCTTTGAATAGTTTGTTGGTGAACTATGATTCTTAAAAATCTCAGATAGGAAAGGAATTTAGAAGTCACATGATACAAATCTCCTTGACTACTGAACTGAGATGCCAAGAAATTTTTTTTAATAAATAGTCTATTGGAATGTGATCATGGGTCTAGATAAGCTATCTCTAAGATGATAAAGTGAACATGAACAGGAGGGAAGAGAGTTTGTTGGCCTCAATTTGATTATTTATTCCTCAATTTGACTTTTCTACACAATTTTGGGAATAAATCAATTTGCCCTAGTCTTCTTTTATTCCTTTCCATAATTTGAGTCCTATCCATTCTTCAAATTTTAATTTAATTCTGAGTTTTTATTTTTTATTTATTTTATTTTATTTTATTTTTTTAAAAAAGATGACGTAAGGGGATCCTAACCCTTGGCTTGGTATTCTCAGCACCACACTTAGCCAGTGAGCTAACCGGCCATCCCTATATAGGATCTGAAACTGTGGCCTTGGTGTTATCAGTACCACACTCTCTCGAGTGAACCACGGGCTGGCCCCAATTCTGAGTTTTTAAATAGGACTTTCCCAGTGGTTGGACAGTTATTTTTCCTTCCTCTGAACTTCTGTTTTTCTCAGTCTTCACTATGGCACTTAGTGTTTGATTATTTGATTGTTTTCTCTGAGTTTTACTTTTCCAAACTGATTTCATGAAGGACATAGAAGTGTATTGTCAACTTCTGGCTTCTCCAGAGCCTCCTCTCTTAGGGATAGGCCTTGTAGCAGGTGTGTCTAGGGCCTGCCCATAATCCTCGAACCCTTCGGTGGGCTTCAGCTAACTTACGACTGCCAATATCTATATCTCTGTGGCTGAAGGCTCTCCTACTTGAGCAACAATTCGGGAAAACTTGCTAATTGCATACATGGCAGGTCAGGGTTTCAAAGAATTATCACCCTCTAGGAGCAACCCTTAAACCAATGACTCTTGGGGGTTGGTGTAGAAACACTCCAGCTCCCTCACCCCTGGAAATGGTTCTGAGCCATGTGTTTTGCACCATTTCCCAGAGTTTCCCTGAGAGTTAGGGTCCAGTGAACCACAGCAGTAGTAGGGTAAATGATACACCCTTTACTGTCTGCCTTTTCTCCCCATTTCTCTCTTGGTGTTATTTGCAACTCCCAACTGAATGATTTACATCCAAATCCTTATCTCAGGGTCTGCTTCTGGGGGAGCTCAAACTAAGACAGGCGTAGAGGGTGTAGTCAATATTGACTTGCTGATCGGATGATTATCAAATTGTCAGAGTGTTACCTTGTAGATATAGAGACTGTGCAATCACTATACAGAGAGCACGATGCCATCCCCACAGTGCTCATTCAATCCTAGCTGAATGGAACAATGATGATGGGCAAGGGTCCCACCCTAAGCTCATCAGTGCTGCTCACTACTCTGTGTTTGTGATCTGTTACTGACTGTGGTAAGTAGTGAAGAGCCAAGGGGAATTACGTCAAACCCCTATTACCCCTCTTCCATCCCTGCTGCTACCAGCTGTATATATTCTCAAATTGTATTGTCTTCAGACTGATTAACTCCTGACAAGGCCAAGAAGAAATGTTGACCCTGGGTTACAACTAAAGCAAAGGCCCCTTGCCTTTGGAAGCACAAAAAGAATGGAAAACATACAACAGCAAGATGTTTCGTAACTGGGCCATGTCAAATTTATAGATAAGGAAAATATCACAGATCAAATGAGGCTAGATCAGCAGTTTGGACCTCTCCCCAACCAAGCAGAGGATGTGCTGTCTGACTCCATCTTGGACTGATTCCCAACTTCGTGATTCACAGCTGCAGCCAGGCAGAGCATGTGCAAAAATGCTATATGTTTTCCACTTTTTAAAAAAGCCTGGAGAAACATATAAATGGCTCATGGAGAAGGGGGCATTGGCAGATAGTCAGTCTGACCATAGCGAGACAGACAGACAGTTTGTGGGACCGCTGCCAGCTGGGTGTTTCTGTAAGTGATCATGGATCTCCTCTCCGTGTCCCAGCTCATGGCTTGATTAAGAGGTCAGGAGGAGGCTACTGCGGCACCAGGCCAGAGTGCACGTGACATACAGCCAACCTGCTGGTCGCCTAGAAACAGCTCTATAAGGGGGCCCAGAGACAAATCAATTTACAAGCACACAAGTTTGGGCTCAGTAGTGTTGACTGCTATTAAAACATGAAGTTTGATTCTTTGGGTTTGTTTTCCCCAAAGCCCCTTTAACTTTGATCCCACATCAATTCCTTTCCTTTCTAATATGATGCCATCTTTTGACAAGTGACAGTAGCCTTCAGGTGGGATTCTGGGAAGCAGGGAAACAGGCAGGCAGACAGGAGAAAGAAGGTTCAGGGAAAACTGGGTGAGTTCTGGTTTCCCCTTTTTGCACGTGCTGAGTCCCAGCTGTGCACCAGCACTGTGGGAAGAGTAGGAAAAGACGATGCACCATTCTTCCCAGAGAGCAGGAGGTTTGTGTGGATGAAACAGAGCAACCCAAGGAAATAAAGGGCCAAAGTGAGAGAGATGGGCCATGTGGGTTTTTGCAGGAGGTGGAATGTGGGGTGGGTGGGATTCATAGTGATGAAGAGGTAAGATTTGCAGAGATGCCCCTAACCATCTGGGAAACCTTAGGAAAATCACAACTTGTATACTCTTTGGTAGTCTTTATCCTTGTTTGTCAGAAGGGCATAGGGTGGAGAACTTTCCACATAAAGGACTCAGTGAAAAAAGACTGAGCATGACACTGTAGGGCCAACGGAGCACTGGGCTGGCTGGAATAGGCCCTGAGTCTTTGCTCACTGATTCGCCAGTTAAATGCCACTCTCACGCAGTCCCTATGGTTAACCTGAATGGCCCTTGGGACGGTCGCCTGCCTGCCACATCTTCCCCTGCTTATGTTCACCCCACAGGCCCATCTGCTCAGTGGTGGGTTCTGGTCAGTAATCCTAAGCTGAAATTTCACCTTCTCCCCTGATCACAAAGGCAAGGGACTGTGCTTTCCATCTGTAAATCTATTTAGCAAATATTTACTGTGTACCTACTTTTAGTAAGGCAACAGGGTAAAAATGTTGCAAGAACTAAAAATCTGCAAATACAGTCTGTCTCCTTTCTCAAAGAGTTTTCAATCTCTTCAAGGAGTGGAGTTAAAAATAAATGCATGAACAAAGATGCTACAGGCCAGTGAGATAGATACACACCAAGAGAGGTGTAAGCAATGTGGTGGGAGTGAGACGAAGGAGCTATCACTACTGGATGGAAGGACTGGGGTAGGATTTGGGGGAAAACCAGGTGGAGCCCAACGTTGCTTGAAATCAAGGGAAGGCAGAGGTCTAGGTTTTATCTAAAACCTTACACGGTGAGTGGCTGTGGGGAGTAGATGTTAATTTTCATTGTTTCACAGGTTTTTTTTTATTGCTAAAAGCACTGCAGCTGGCCATGCTAATTTTTGGAATCAGTCCTGGTATACCCAGAATGCTCTCAGTTTACATGTCATTATTAATAAAACCCTCTTTCACTCCCCAAATTGTCCCGGTATGGACAATACATTATGTAGTCATCTTAATTATAGATAATGCTTTTGGTAGCCTTTCAGAAATTCTTAGATGGCAGTGTTAGATTAGCTGTTTTGAGCTGCAAGCAGCATGGTAGACTCAGAGAAGAGGTGTTAGCTTGAACCAAGAAATCCCCCTTATTTTTGCTTCTAAATCAGCAAACAAAAATCAACAATGAGAAAATGCCAAGTCACCCATTTCCCCTGGAATGAACAAAGCAAGCAGAGCAGGTGAGCACGACAGGCACACACCTTGTGGAGGTGGGCTGGTCACACACACATTGATCGCAAGTCATCTATGAACAGGCTTGAGCCACACTCATTCTTGCTTTGCAGATAAACATGGTCTGTGATTATTTTACAACACTGTTAAGGTGCAGGGGGCTGTCCCTCATTTATTACTTGACTAATAAATACTTTAATTACACTTAATAAATAATGTAAGCGGGGCTCACTGAAGTGGTAATTCTTTAAATTAATTATTAACTCCATGCAAAAGGCTGCACTGCCAGTACCACTAAAAGAAAATTCAACCTTTAATCTAAAGTGATTATTCATTATCTGGTATAAAGGCTTCATCTGCATATTATTAGGGAAATAAACTTTGGCCTCCTTGGCTCTATGGATAGATCTAAAAACCCGTGTATTATGAATTTCCAAATACTAAGGCAATGATAAACAATATGTAATAAAGTCTCTAGTTTATAGCTTTATAACAGCTGGTTTTTGATTTTTCAAATATATTATAATGATAAAGTGACCAGTTAATGTATAAGCTCTTTGTGAAAGGTGGTGTCTACAGATGGCTGACTGATAGGAAATAGTAAATGTGCAAACTGCTCATATCCCTTGAGATCAGAGCCATAAAATTATCTCAGTAAGCTATGAGAAGAAAATTTCCATTTAACCCTTTTCTCTGTTGCAAACCAAACGTGGAACTACTGCTTTAGTTGTTTTGTATGTGTGTCTCTTTCTCTGCTCCTCTCTGACCTCCATGTTCCCCCAGGAAAAATGA
>NW_007745480.1:6941-7474 GCF_000696425.1 Galeopterus variegatus
GAGCGCCGCCGTGCTCCCAAGCGGCGCACTGTAGCAGTGCGCCACCGGGCCGGCCCAGAAAGGTGATTTCTAAAACCAGCAAAAGACTAGAATCTGTGATCTTGCATTCTCTAGCTTGGTATTTCCTCCTTGAGCCTAGGCATCTCCCAGGGGAAGTGACTGACTGTAGGAGCTACGGCTGGGGACAAGGCAAATGGAGAAGTCTCCCAGTGTCCCAAACTACAAATGGTGGGAACAAATTAATGAATGAACCACAGAGGTTTCCAGAGGAAGTGAAATCTCTCTGGCACAAGGCGGGGGCTGGGAATGAGGATCGGGATGGGGAGGGAACAGAGGAGTGGGAACAGAAAGCCAGGGGCTCATGAAAATGGTGACAGTCACCAGAAAGCAGGAATGACCTTCTCTCTCACCATTTCCCATCCTGCCTATTCATCTCTCTGGACTACCTGTTTCCAGCAACCGTTCTTAACCCTTTGTTCATTCCATCGTTCACCGATTGTGTGACCAGTAAACGGTGCACTGATTTGTGTGAG
>NW_007745480.1:8675-9710 GCF_000696425.1 Galeopterus variegatus
TAAAAACACCCATCTCATCATGGAGGCTCCACACTAATTACTTCACCTCAACTTAACCACCTTCCAAGATCCTTATCACTATATTGGGAGTTAGGACTTTAACATATGAATTTTGCGGGACATAGAATTTTGTCTACATAAATGTTCTTATAAACATTTTCAGTGGGAGAAAAATCATATTGATCACAATCGTTCCCTTTAACTGAGCATGAGCCATGTATGAAAGGAGTTTCACATGCATTATCTCATATTATCCCCATGGTAATACCAAAGAGGTAAATATCATTAGCCCTTTACAATGGAGAACACTAAGATTCAGAGAACTTAAGTAACTTGCCTAAGTTCACACAGATAGTGTATTACATAGCTTAAGTTTGAACCCAGTGACTCCATAGTCAAGGTTTTAACGAGGATGCATACTGTTCTCTATTCTGAAGGTTGGTTGAAGTTTGAAAAATAACTAGTGATTAATGGCCGAATGTGTTTATCTTATGTCACCTGTGGGACTTCTCTAGGCATTTTTTTTACCCTAAAGGAAATTCTAAGAGTGGGGATTCTAGGCACACTACAGGTTGGTGGGATGATATTTGCAAGTGAAGGGCCTCACCTACCTCTCGTAATCATACCATGAAGGCAACTGCCTGCTCCATCTTTGATATGCACATAAGGCCAACTCTATTCTTATCTAACCTAATCTGTAGCTTGTTGGGCCTCAAACTGAATTAGTGCTCACAGCATTATCTCATTCAGTGTCCTCAACATTCCTATGAGCTAGGTTATTATTACACTCATTTTAAAGATAAGAAAACTGAAGCACAGAGAGGCTGAGCAACCTCCCTAAGTTTGTACAGCAAGTGAGGGAAAGAGCAGGATTCAAATGCAGGCATTTTTGTTTGTATTACTAAAGAAAAATCAGTTGGGTCTTCCACTGCAAATGTCTCATATCCTATCAAAAATGATGTCAATCTGACATCAAGAGCTAAAAACTTACCTGCACATTTTCCCCTTATCTACAAGGTTCCCATCCGTTTATTT
>NW_007745480.1:10438-14710 GCF_000696425.1 Galeopterus variegatus
CAGAATTTCCTTCTAACTGACTTTTGGGCTAGGCCTGAGCCAGTATCGGAGTATCAAAGAAGGTGGGAGCCAGCAGGGCCCATAGAAAGAAGGTGGTCCAGCCACTCATTTTGCAGATGAGGCACCAAGGCCCAGTACGGGGAGGAATCTTGCCCATGTTCCCACAGCAAGGCTACCTCAGAGCAGGCGCACAACCTCAGCATCCAGGTTCCCAGGCCAGAGCTCTCAACTTGTCTTATCTCCAAGGACTGCTGTTAGTGCCTCAGAAGACCCTGGAATAGGGCTTCACGTTCTCAGCACATGCTCAAAAGCCTGCCTTTAGGTACATCCCTGACAGTTTCACAGAGGACCCAAAACTACTTTGTTTATGTGAGAGGCTAATTTGCAAAGATGGTGACAGTTACTCTGTTGTGCTTTTACTTCCTCTTCTTGGGCCTCCTTACCTTTTCCAGGTGACCCATTCTATTCTAGGAATTTCATGCTGCTATCCTGGCCTACTTTCTCTCCACAGGGCCCAAGCCCTGGAAACACATCTTCCTCCTTCCCTTTCAAAGCTCCCTGCACCCAGTTCCAATTACTGTTTCAAACAAAGAGGGGCAATGTCTTATACCCTCATTCAAAACTCCCCCAGGCCACACCTCATCACCAACACAGCATCCTGAGGTCTGTCCTCTGTTTTTTCATGTTTCTGCTCTTTCAGCTCTTGATAAAACCTAAAGTCAAATGCCAAAGGCTGACAGGAATATAAAGTTTCCCACTTCAGTGTCTTCATTCGATTATTATTTTATTATTTTTGTTTAGCTCTTGGAATACATTTGAGGCTCCCAAATGCAGTGTATGCTTTCATACTATTTCTGAGAGGGTAAATTCTTATACTCATCAGGAGTGGGGAGGAAAGTCAAGTCAAAATTGAAATGCTCCCTCATTCCTGGCCTCTGGGGTCACAGGGCACCCTCACCCCCTAGTATCCATCCATGCAGACTTCACACACACACACACATATCCATGCAAACACACACATGCAAAAGTTGAGCTTGGCTCTTTTACTGCAGCCAAACAGCTCAGACTCCTCCAGGGCCTCCACCATACATTTGTCAGTACAGCTGTTTCACGTATTGACATTGTGTAGACAAAGCCCCAAAGTTCCAACAACCTAGCACCCCACCCCAGCCCTATATATACACATGTCCTGGGTAACCTAGATGACATGGTTGCTGCATATGGGAGGGGATTTTTATTCCAGCCATCTGGGCTAGTTAAAGAAGAATCTTTAGCAAGTGAAGGTTTAGCAAAAAAGAACCATAGTAATAGCTTCTTTTATTGGACACTTACCTTGTAATAGGGACTATGTTAAAAGTGTTATATACATGTCTCACTGTTTAATGTTGATCATAAGCCTATTATGGATTGGGTCTTCCCAAAATTCATATGTTGGGGTCCTAATCGCCAGTATATCAAAATATGATCTTATTTGTAAATAGGGTCACTGCGGATATAACTAATTAAAGGTACAGTCATAGTGGAGTAGGGTGAGCCCCTAATCCAGTATAACTGGTGTCTTTATAAAAATGGGAAATTTGGACACAGAAAAACACTCATAAAGGGAGAACACCATGTGAAAAAAAAAAGGCAGATATCTGGGAGATGCTTCTACATGCCAAAGAATGTCGAAGATTGCCAGCAAACCACCAGAAGCTGGGGGAAAGGCATAGAACAAATTCTTGCTCACAGCCTCAGAAAGCACCAGCCCTATCAGCACCTTGCTTAGACTTCTGGACTCCAGAACTGTGAGATTAAAAATTTCTTTTGGTTAAGCCACCAATTTCATGGTGCATTGTTATGGCAGCCCTATCATACTAATACAAAGCCTTTGAGCATGATTAGCTTCATTTTATCAACAAGGAAACTGAGTCTCAGAGAGGTTAAATAACTTGCCCAAGGTCACGCAGCTGGTAAGAGGCAAAGCCAGAGTTCAAACTCAGTTCTGCATATTCTGCTGCATTTACTGGGGAAGGTGTGCTGGTCCAGAATAGAAAAGACCAATTTCTTCTGTCTGAGAAAACAGATGAGATGCACGTTCTCTCTCAGCCTGGGACAGGGCAACCAGGTCCCCCAGGCCACACCTCATCACCAACTCAGCATCCTGAGGTCTGTCCTCTGTTTTTTCATGTTTCTGCTCTTTCAGCTCTTGATAAAACCTAAAGTCAAATGCCAAAGGCTGACAGGAATATAAAGTTTCCCACTTCAGTGTCTTCATTCGATTATTATTTTATTATTTTTGTTTAGCTCTTGGAATACATTTGAGGCTCCCAAATGCAGTGTATGCTTTCATACTATTTCTGAGAGGGTAAATTCTTATACTCATCAGGAGTGGGGAGGAAAGTCAAGTCAAAATTGAAATGCTCCCTCATTCCTGGCCTCTGGGGTCACAGGGCACCCTCACCCCCTAGTATCCATCCATGCAGACTTCACACACACACACACATATCCATGCAAACACACACATGCAAAAGTTGAGCTTGGCTCTTTTACTGCAGCCAAACAGCTCAGACTCCTCCAGGGCCTCCTCGACTTACTGTCCACCCAGCACTATGCCCTAATGGTCCCACCCTCAGGAGCCTTCTCCTGCCATCTCTCCTGAAGCCAAGAGCCACGGTGGTCCTGCCTCAACAGCTGTGGCATTCCTGTTNCAGAATTTCCTTCTAACTGACTTTTGGGCTAGGCCTGAGCCAGTATCGGAGTATCAAAGAATGTGGGAGCCAGCAGGGCCCGTAGAAAGAAGGTGGTCCAGCCACTCATTTTGCAGATGAGGCACCAAGGCCCAGTACCGGGAGGAATCTTTCCCATGTTCCCACAGCAAGGCTACCTCAGAGCAGGAGCACAACCTCAGCATCCAGGTTCCCAGGCCAGAGCTCTCAACTTGTCTTATCTCTAAGGACTGCTGTTAGTGCCTCAGAAGACCCTGGAATAGGGCTTCACGTTCTCAGCACGTGCTCAAAAGCCTGCCTTTAGGTACATCCCTGACAGTTTCACAGAGGACCCAAAACTACTTTGTTTATGTGAGAGGCTAATTTGCAAAGATGGTGACAGTTACTCTATTGTGCTTTTACTTCCTCTTCTTGGGCCTCCTTACCTTTTCCAGGTGACCCACTCTCTTCTAGGAATTTCATGCTGCTATCCTGGCCTACTTTCTCTCCACAGGGCCCAGGCCCTGGAAACACATCTTCCTCCTTCCCTTTCAAAGCTCCCTGCACCCAGTTCCAATTACTGTTTCAAACAAAGAGGGGCAATGTCTTATACACTCATTCAAAATGAGATCTGAGAAGTTGGCAACGAATATACTAGGGAAACTGTTTATTTAAACTAGGGATGAATCTCATGGTTAAATTTCAGAGGGTTTAGATTTTGGAGCAAGGAGACTTTCCTGTATAGTTGCCAAAACAAACACATACGTAACCATACATTTGTCAGTACAGCTGTTTCACGTATTGACATTGTGTAGACAAAGCCCCAAAGTTCCAACAACCTAGCACCCCACCCCAGCCCTATATATACACATGTCCTGGGTAACCTAGATGACATGGTTGCTGCATATGGGAGGGGATTTTTATTCCAGCCATCTGGGCTAGTTAAAGAAGAATCTTTAGCAAGTGAAGGTTTAGCAAAAAAGAACCATAGTAATAGCTTCTTTTATTGGACACTTACCTTGTAATAGGGACTATGTTAAAAGTGTTATATACATGTCTCACTGTTTAATGTTGATCATAAGCCTATTATGGATTGGGTCTTCCCAAAATTCATATGTTGGGGTCCTAATCGCCAGTATATCAAAATATGATCTTATTTGTAAATAGGGTCACTGCGGATATAACTAATTAAAGGTACAGTCATAGTGGAGTAGGGTGAGCCCCTAATCCAGTATAACTGGTGTCTTTATAAAAATGGGAAATTTGGACACAGAAAAACACTCATAAAGGGAGAACACCATGTGAAAAAAAAAGACAGATATCTGGGAGATGCTTCTACATGCCAAAGAATGTCGAAGATTGCCAGCAAACCACCAGAAGCTGGGGGAAAGGCATAGAACAGATTCTTGCTCACAGCCTCAGAAAGCACCAGCCCTATCAGCACCTTGCTTAGACTTCTGGACTCCAGAACTGTGAGATTAAAAATTTCTTTTGGTTAAGCCACCAATTTCATGGTGCATTGTTATGGCAGCCCTATCATACTAATACAAAGCCTTTGAGCATGATTAGCTTCATTTTATCAACA
>NW_007745481.1:0-261 GCF_000696425.1 Galeopterus variegatus
TCAGTCTTATTTTAGGAAATTTGGATAAAAAGAAACCATTACATAGAGAATCAAATTTTGCCCTTAGTTTGCCTGGCAACGGATGCTTTCTGACTTGAATCTAATACAATTCTTTGGCATTCTGGAGCCTTAATATGTCTAGAAAGAGTATGTCCATGGCTGGCCCAGTGAAGAGGGGAGATGGAAAAGGTGACTTAAATGCAAAACTTCGGCCCAGATGACCTTTTATGAGGGATAAGCTTCACAGTGGGTGGAAGAACA
>NW_007745481.1:657-14709 GCF_000696425.1 Galeopterus variegatus
CTGGCGAGCAGGGCAGTGCGTAAGTGGGGGAGCAGAGCATTGTGGGTGCATGGTGAGAACCCGCATCCCAGGAACTGATGGGCTTGCTGTCTGGTTGGTCTCTCTTGAGGCTGGGCCATTCCACCCTCTAACAGACTAGTGGATGCCAGTAGTAATGCCAGCTGTGTCCATGGTACATGGACCTAAGGAGATTATCCAGTGCTTGAATTTGGAGGATCAGAGTAGACATTAACAGAGCAGAGATAGACTTTGAGGGTGTAGGTGTTCTTGGTGATGGGAATGAAGTCAGTCTTATTTTAGGAAATTTGGATAAAAAGAAACCATTACATAGAGAATCAAATTTTGCCCTTAGTTTGCCTGGCAACTGATGCTTTCTGACTTGAATCTAATACAATTATTTGGCATTCTGGAGCCTTAATATGTCAGAAAGAGTATGTCCATGGCTGGCCCAGTGGTGAGGGGAGATGGAAAAGGTGACTTAAATGCAAAACTTCGGCCCAGATGACCTTTTATGAGGGATAAGCTTCGTGATGGGTGAAGAACAGCAGAGAGATCCTCCAGGCATTTATTCCTCTCTTCCCGGCTGTTAGCCTCGGGTGATGTGATGGGACAGGGGCAATTGAGGTTGCAAAGTGAAGACAAATTTCTGCAAAAACTGGGAAACGTATGGGTGCCCTCAGTCAAAGACAATCTGGTGGGGTAGGTTAAAAAGTGGAAAGTTTCTCAGATAAATGAGTCCCTTGATTAGAAGAAAGGAGCACATTTATGAATATGTCAATAACTATAAAACTGATATTGTCTGGCCAGCTGCCCCCAAAAAACAAACAAACAAACAAACAAAAAACAGTATTGTCACCCCTGTTATGGGTGGTGTCAGTTATAAAACACCCCATCCAGGAAATGGGGTCCATAGGATTTGGCAAAGATTGCAGGGGTTTTTAGATTTTCTAGATCCTCTTCTGGAACAAATGGACCCTTCACAGATACCTGAATACTTGGGAGTCTTCATAAATGATCACCAAATTCTGTCACTAAGACATAAAAGATGAGATGAAACTAGCACAGCAAGAGATGGGTGGTAATAATGAGTTAGGTCTAAAATATCCCAGAAAGAGAACATTATGTTCCAACACCCAAGAGGAAAAAAGTGTGCATTGCCTACAGCACATTAAAGGTAATTTAGTATCACATGGTAAAAGAAGAGGAATCATAAGAAATTGGTCCATGAAAATCCTTGTAGGTCATTTTAAAGAATTTATGCAATAAAGACCTCTAATGAGTTTTAAAATGGGGAATGAAGTGACATGCTCAAATTTGGAATTCAGGTAGCTAATCACGGAAGAAGGATTTAGAAAGGGTGATCTGCTGAGAGACTATGGAATGATACAGGCAAGAAATGAGGAATATCTGAATTAAGGCCTTGGCTGCAAGCATGCAGGTGATAAGAAAGACTCAAAAAATAGAAAGCACAATTGGCCTGCCTTGGTGATGCGTGAATATGAAAAGCTTGTGAGAGGAGGAGCCAGAGATGGCCACTGCACTTCTGGTTTGGATGGTGGAACAATCAATTATTATAGGAGCATTAGGCAGAGGAGAAGGTTTTGGGGAAGGAGGGTGGCCCATTTTTAATCATACTGAGCATGAGGTATTGTAAGACAAGCAAGAAAGTTCTGAACATATGACTGGAGATTTGGATTTAGGAGGCATTAACTTATGGGTGCAGTGGAGATAATGAAAGTGGACGTGCTGGCTAGGGGACAGCCTCAGGCACACCTGACAGAACACATGGGCTGACAGTGTGCAGGGATTCAGAGCTGTGAGACTCATGCCCTCTCCATTTGGATAGCTCAAGCAAGAGGCCAACCCGGCAGCTCCAAGTCGAGTTCCCTGGAACAGGATGAACCCAGTGGCTGAGCACCAAAGTCTCCCCCTTTCTAATAATGCCATTTCCTTGAAGAGGAGGTTCCCAATTTTGCATTGTCAACTAGAAGTTTCCTGTCCCTTCTCAACTCTCCTTAAATGTGTAGTGTAATACAAACTTATGCAAAGTCACAGGGTCTGTCTCCCGAGCCCTTTCCATGGTGCATCCAGCCATGTGGAGCCTGGACAGAGCTCTCTGTGGATAAGGATCAAGGCCATGTGCATTTTCCCACTTCTCTCACATAGGTTTTTCCTTAAAACTCTTTTTTCACATTTTCAATGCACGGCTCTGTTGGTAGTGGTGTGTGTCTGTGCCGCCTTTGCATGACATCTATCCTTACCTGATTTGGGGAAAGTGAATTTGGGCAATGAAATGACCTGAAAGCCAAGGTCCTGGCCAATATACCCAGGAGTCTCAGTGGGAATTAACTTGAATGATTAGGAGCATGTAATTTATTCCAGTTGGAAATTACTGCAGAATTTTATGCAAGGGAATGAAATAGTTTTCAAATTTCTTTTGGAGTATTGGCATGAAATTCCATAATAAAAATGAAAACCAGACCCTTTGAGACTATTTTCAAAAGGAGAATCTTATAGTAGGGAAGGGCTCCTGGAACTCGGGGCCCTGATTCTTCCTCTAGAAACTCCTTTTCCTAAGTTTCTTTCTGATATCTACCATCTTGCCCAAATCATTTTTTCCTCTAAGACCCTTCCCTTTATACTCTTTATGTATGCTCCTGAGAAAACATCCAATATTCTCATTCATTATTTTAAACCTTTATAAACACTCAGTAACTCATATAAGTCTTTATTAAAATTCAAATCTATTTAATGACAATTATTTTGTAGCAAATAGTTATTGAGTGCTACTCCATGCAGGGAATTATCTTGGTGCATTACACTCAATAACCTACTCAATCTTTCCAACAACCCGTGAGGTAAGTCCTGTGGTTATTTCCATTCTGGAGGCAAAAGAAGAGTGAATAACTTTTGCAAGATTATTCAGCTAATTAGCGGTGGAGTCAGGATGTGAATGAGAGCAGTTTGCCTCCAGGCCTCTTGCTCTGAACTACTCTGATCTACAGCTTCCTAGTAACAAACAGAGAATGGCACACGCCTAAGAGCCCTCACCATAATCAGTCAGAGGCAGGTGGGGATAATTCCTCCCTTTTTGCTCCTAGACTTCTCCCTTGTTGTGGACATCAGTTTACCACCCATTGCCTACTTTGTACATTCTGAAGTCCTGCCTGAGACCTCTGCTCTGTCTGGGAGATTGTCAGCAGGAGCTATGTCATTTTTTGTGTGTGTGTTGAGCTACCTCCATGAAGGAGCAGGTCCCGCATATAAGTCTTTATTAAAATTCAAGTCTATTTAATGACAATTATTTTGTAGCAAATAGTTATTGAGTGCTTACTCCATGCAGGGAATTATCTTGGTGCATTACATTCAATAACCTACTCAATCTTTCCAACAACCCGTGAGGTAAGTCCTGTGGTTATTTCCATTCTGGAGGCAAAAGAAGAGTGAATAACTTTTGCAAGATTATTCAGCTAATTAGCGGTGGAGTCAGGATGTGAATGAGAGCAGTTTGCCTCCAGGCCTCTTGCTCTGAACTACTCTGATCTACAGCTTCCTAGTAACAAACAGAGAATGGCACACGCCTAAGAGCCCTCACCATAATCAGTCAGAGGCAGGTGGGGATAATTCCTCCCTTTTTGCTCCTAGACTTCTCCCTTGTTGTGGACATCAGTTTACCACCCATTGCCTACTTTGTACATTCTGAAGTCCTGCCTGAGACCTCTGCTCTGTCTGGGAGATTGTCAGCAGGAGCTATGTCATTTTTTGTGTGTGTGTTGAGCTACCTCCATGAAGGAGCAGGTCCCGGCTCTGTATTTCCATCAGCACCGCAAAACCAAAATGCATACAGGAACTGCCCGCTTGTACCATCGTGTGTAGGTTGTCGTGGGGGGTGTCTGGTAATTTTCTGATCCCTCTGGTAGAACTCACCACTGTCTTTCTTCTGTTTGGTCCCCAATGTAACCTTTTCTTGCTTTAATCATGGTGCCTGCTGCAGTCTCCTCTGGATGGTCTAGGGGTGCACTGAGGACAGTGATTTGTCCTCTGAGTCTGTAGCACTTCATGCCACTGGCACACAGTGGCTCATAGGAAAGACATGCTAAGTGCGCTGGTGAGCACATGAGTAAAGTCCGTGTGGACCAGTCCTGCTCTTTAGCATCCAGCCTCCAGCCTCATGTCCCTCTCTCAAAACCTCCTCAACTTTTTAATATGTTGAACATTTTAAAAACAGGCAACACAATTCAGTGGTAATTTAATATCCAGAATCTTGTATTAATTAACTCAGTGATTTAACAACACTGGGCTTTATTGTCATTTTATAGCACTTTGGTAATACTTCATTTTTACTCTCATCTTATTCCCCTACCCCCAATCTGAAATAATTTTTACTATCTTCCATTCAGCACTTTTTATCCCTCATAATCGATATTAATTTCACTCAAAGGTCATATTTTGAGATAGTGCTATTTGCTTGGTTAAAGTTTGGAGATCAGGAGGTAGTTTGTAGAATCTACGTTTTCAAAGAAAACTTCTTATTAAGATAATTATCTGCCAGGCTACCAGGATAATTTCAATCACATTGTTGCAGAGCTCACACATGGTGCATTTCTGCATCAAGGTGACTCGGTTGCTCTTTGAGAGAGATTGCCACAGCTTGGGAGTAGCCAGCATAGAGGCTGAAAGGAAAAGAATCCAACAGGCAGGTGGTGCTCACCCCACTGACCTGGATTTTTGTGCAGTTGGCACGGCCGGACGTGACATGGAGAGGCAGGAGCCCATCTCTCCAAGCTCTCAGAAGCATTTGACATGCTGCGTGGAGTGCAGGTTCTAGGAACACAGCCATCAGTGGGAGGGGACCAACAAGAGAAAAGATGGGAGAGATCTGGCCAATGCTATCAAAAGGTAACATCTAAGAGAATTGCAGTGTCTGAGAACCCTTCCTTGGATATTTGTGGGGAATTTTTACTTCACATTCCAAGTTCTTTGTGAATTCAAGACACGCCATTTGTCATAAAACTTAAAACGGTTTCAGTAGAATTTTTTTTTATTGTTTTTAAGAGGAATAACAGCATTAACTTATCCATCATTTAAAAAGCCAAGAAGTTACAATACGATTGTAGAACAGGAGTAGAATAAGAAATCATTTCTGTTCTTTCTGGAATCAGTACTTTGGAAAATTCAGAGTGTGACTTTCTTTTCTTGGCATTTTTTTGGAGGGGGAATATTATCAATTGAGTAATTATTCAAAGGTTCACACAAGGAAAATGTGGAAAATGGAGATAATTCTTTAAAAAGGGAAACTAAGTAGTATCATGGCTCACTTAAAAAGGAGGGCCTCTAGGACTGGTGGGTTAGCTTGGTTGGTTGGATCATGGTGCTGATCACACCCAGGCCCAGGGTTCAATCCCTGTGCTGGCCAGCTGCCAAAAACAAACACAAAAAAGGAAGCCTTCTAATTCACAAATATGTCCATGAGACAGTAGAGCAGGAGGATGGGAATGGACCTTCATCCATGTTTTCTCCATGTTTACATATTACTGTTTTTGTTTTTCCTCATTCTCCACTTAAACAGCTAAACAAAAACAGAAATATGTACCCTCTGCTTGTCCCACCACTTTATCTTGGCAGTGGACAACTTGTTTTGATTTCACAGATGGGACCTTGAAACTTCCGACTTTTGAGGTTAAACAAATTAAGACTTTGAGGACGGAATGAATGTATTTACCCATGAGAAGGAGATGAACTTTGGGGGCCAGGGGCTGAATGATATGGATTGTGTCCCCCAAGTTTGTGTTAGTAGCTTGACCCCCACTATGACTGTTAAGAGGGTGAGAAATTCTATTATGGTAAGTATAAGGTGGGGCCTTCTAGAGGTGATTAGATTCTGAAGATCATGCCTAGTGAGTGGATTAAAATGGTGGTCATGGGCATGGTTCTGGGGACTTTGAAAGGACAGACATGAGGAGCTGTCTCTGCCTCTCTGCTCTGCCATTTTTTGCCATGTGAGACCCCTGGGTCACTGTCACCACCATCAAGGCCTTCACCAAATGTGTTCCCTGGACTTTGGACTTCCTAGCCTCCAAAATTATAAGCAATAACTTTTGTTTTCTTACAAATTATCCAATTCCAAGTATTTTGTTTAAGCAACAGAAATGGACTAATACACCCTCCACCCCTAGGTCAGATCCCTCTCTTCTATCATCTCAGGGCACAGTAAAACTTCACCTTCATGTCTATGAAATGTTACATACATTTCACTAATGTTTGTTAGCATTCATCTACTCCAATAGATCTTAAGCTCCAGTTAAGCTCCATGAGGCCAGTGGCTTTGTTTTTATTTACTCATGATTATATCCCAATATATGCTAAAAAAGTATTTATTTAACCATGCCAGTGATAGTAGAATTGAACTGTGTTAATTCCAAGGAAATAAGATTTTACTATGTGATTCACTATGGGAGGATGTGACTTTGGGGCCTTGTCTATTTCACAATTTCTCTAGAACATAATTATTAAGTGTGAAAATTGAGAACAGTTTAAGACAACTAAGAGGAACCATTGAAAAGGTGGTAGGACACAAGTCTCTAAGAGTAGTGTCAATGGTAGGACACAGGTCTCCAAGAGTGGTATCAAATAATAAGCCTTTGGTGAAGTCTTTCGTGATTGATGCAGGTCCAGTAGGGTGTTTCCTGCTCTTTTTCCCTGACCACCTTCTACAGTCCTAATTGTTTATGTGCCTGTCTCCAAAACCCAGCTTCACCCCTCCTCTATCAGGGGGAGGATCATGTTGTTCTATTTGCCTGTCCACCCCCCACGATTTCTAACATGGCAGGAACTTAACAAATATCTGCTGAATAAATGAATTTGAACTTATTAAGGAAAGCCAAACCATACCTATGTACAATCAGGAAGGACTGACCCAGCTAGTGTTGGGTAAATGTTGAGAGGATATTAGTGGATCACAACCCTGCTGGAGTCAGTGCCATGTTCTTGGGCTCTATCTTCCACCTGCGATACATGTTTCAGTGAGGAGTGATGAGAAATAAGTCAGAAGAATCTTCTTGCTCTCACTGTTATCATCTCAGATTCATTTTATCTCTTGCATCAGAGACTCCTGGTTTGGTGGAAAGACAGTGTGCTTTGTTGTCATACAAACCTTAGCTCGAACTCTTGCCTCTGGTTAGGTCTGTGGCCTCAGACAATTAAACTGGGCTTCACATTTCTCACCATGGCAGAGAGAGAACAATATGTTCTTCTCTAGGTTGTCACGCAGCATGTGAGACAGGTGCACATGTTAGTTGCATGTGCATGTTCCTGGTCTTCCCTTTCCTTACGCCACCCAGTTGCAGCCCCTGGTGACAAGTGTGTCTTTTTAGACATCCTGCTCAGGTTTCATTTCTCCTTCATCCCCATGAGAATTTAGTGTTCACAGCTAGTTCTGGGTTTTTTGTGATGTAGAATCAAGTGAGTGAGTGAAGAGAGACTCAGCTGGAGAGGTGTGAGGTAACAGGGAAAGAAACCAAAGGCCAGATCCTCATGGAAGTGGCTCCAGGAGAAGTCTGGGGCCCTCAGAGAAGGGCCCCAAAGTAGTGGTGGGGCAACAGAGAGCTGGAGTTAAAAGTCGAGGCAGTTTGTTTGTTTGTTTTTAGAAAATTTTGCTCTATCTTATGAACTGGATTCCCTTTTACATAGTTTGAAAGAGTTAAAAGTGCAACTCCTGTAACATTTATTTATGACTTGCAGACTATGACCCTTTGAGTGAATACGGCTCCAAAATTCAGTAGGGGGAGGCCCAGGTTTTGTCATGTGTATACCTAAGTGATGTAATGTATGCACAGCCTGTTGAGCACTGCCTGGAATATAGCAGGCACTTAATACATTATTTCCTCTGTCCCCACACCCAGTGGCCTTACTGATACCATCCTGTGTTAGGCAGAAAAACAATGTGGCCAATGAAGGAAGTTACCGGTGTGGATCACCCCTAAAGCTCTCTTTGCTTCAATTATCTGAGTATTTCCAGGGGAGATGTGTTTGGGGGTTCAGTGATTTAGATAATTGATCCAACTGTCTACTTTACTTGCCTGAAAGTAAAAAAGCACTCCGGGGCTTATTGTAAAGTTGGCTTCTGTGGGTTGCTTTTCTTTTCTAGGTTGTTTATTAGAAATGGCAGATGGGACCTTATGCTCTCAAGCCAGCTGCCAATCATGTGTGAGATCTTTGGGTCCCACTGGCCAGAGCTGAGTTGACGTGCATGTCCGCCCCAGGGGTCCACCACTACGGGATGATTCTAACTGCCAGAGCTGAGTCGGCCTTTCCAATCGACATAGGCTGGTCCTGGGCTCTGCGGAAATATAGCAGCTCTGAGTGGCAGTTTAAAAAAGAAGAAGAAATCAAAAACAAATAAATAAAACCCAAGAAGAGAAAGGAAATTTCAACATCAAAGGAAATAAATGCCATGAGAGTGAAAGAGAAGTTTCTGATGATTGAGCCCCCATCCGTGGCTCCCACTGCCTTTCCCTTTTGACACTCTTGTCTGTATTCTGGGGAAAATGGAGCGAAACATTCTCACTGATTTTTGTCAAGTGAAAGATGCTTAATATGGTAATGAGACCCTTCTAGGAGAATGCACATGGAAGCTCAGCCCCAGCAGCAATGGTTACACGGTCTCTGATTGTCTCTGGTGTCAGCTCAGACCAAAGAAGACCAAGGCGAGGGGAGACCACAGCAGAGGAAAGTTTAATCGTGCACCATGGGGCTCTCTGGACTCCTCAAGCCAGGAGTAGAGAAGCGGGTGACAGAGAACCATACAGATCCTAGTGTTCACCTGTCACTCCCTGAGACTGTCTCTGATCTTCACTGTTGTCTTTAGTTTCCACAGCTCGAGTCCCTCAGCAGGACCCAGACATTTGCTGAGGAACCTGTGCTGAATCCTAATCTGCTTGTTTGCTCACACGCCTGGCAAAGCTTCTGTTACAGGACATGGGGACAGCCTTCGCCGAGGACCAGGCAAGGCAGCTGCTGCTCCTTTCCAGGCTGACACAAATAAGCCTCTGCCCTCGGGTGTATTTGGGGTGACCCCGTTAAAAGAGAACATTGCTAAGGAGCACGAACATGGTCTCTGCCATCCAGTTACCATCCCTTTACTCAGTCCGAGACCTGGAGATGAAATAACCTGGTGAAGAATGTGAGCTTTGGAGCCAAATGACCTGCTCAGTCATCTGTTAGCTGTGGCCTTGGAAAAGGGACACCATTATTGCCTCCTCAGTGGAGGTGTTGTGAGGAACATATACCTGTGGGGACAGGTAGGTAGTCACACAGAGAAATGGAAAGAGAGAGAGAGCCCCCAACATGAGAGAGCCCATCCAGACACCTGTGAACTCTGAAAGCCAACTATATACCAGCCACTGAGCTAGGTCCCGGGTCATCCCCTAAGCAACTGTTCAGGAATCTAAGATTGCTTTTAGTCTCTTGCATACAGAGACTACAGACTATGCCATAATGCTTGTGCAGGCAGCAGCCGTGCCTGGAGATTGCCGTGCAGCACAAGAAGCAGGCAGGCATCCTGAGACAAAAGGTTTTAGGGAAAATCTGACCTTATCATTCCTGGAAGGCCTGCAGAGGAAGTGGGACCCTGTAGCAATAATGAATGTATCTTGCAATCTCTTTTTAAAAATTCCCAGTCTTGATTGAGGAGTGGTTAATGAATAAATTCCAGGCATCTGCAGCAGAGCTTAATGGAGGGAGGTATTTCAGGGTGAGAAAGGGGGTGGAGACTTTATGTGTGTCCCCTAAACTAGTGCTTTTGAAACTGTGCTGTGCATAGGGAGCACTCAGGAATCTCCTTAAAGTGCAGGTTCAGATGCACTGGTCTGGGCTGGGGCCTGTGAGTCAGCATTGCTATAGTCCCCAGGTGCTGCTGTGCTCTGGTCCTCAGACTATGGGTAACAGGGAACACACACAGCATTTCAGTAACTCTCTATGCCCTGACCCTGAGGGAGTGCTGTACCTCCATCAGCAGGAAGGAGGGGGTTGATTCATTAAACCTGTCTTGGACTACTTCCTAAGTCCCAGTGGTTCTGCTTCAGCTGAGGAGCCTACTTGATTCAGTATGTGAACTTTCCCCAACTTCCTGGAGACACATCTCCCAGAAAGACAGACAAACAATGACTCCTTGGGGGGTTCCATTGGGGCTCAGCAGGTGAGAGATTGCTTGACTTCCCTGGACCAAGCCAGCACTGATTCTCTCTCTGCTGGATGCTGCTCTTCCCGTGTTTGGACAGTGATGATTAAAGGCCCATGAGTTTCCAGCTAAGTGTTGGTGATTGGCTGGCAGGCTTGAAAACACCCCCTTTTCCAGGGATTGATAAGCATTGGAGAAACGTTTTTCATGCTGAGCAGGACTACGCAAATTACCTAGCATCTGGAACAAATTGCCATGTGGGTACCTGGGCAGAGGAGTAGCAGATGAGAAAAGCCTTTTCTGCCATTCTTGTACAGGAAAATAAACAGCGTCTTGACTCACAGGCCAGGGAGGGGTGGCTTCAGGGCTGTGGGATGCTCTGGGACCTCCTTTTCAGTTGTGGGGGGCAGCATTCCCCTGGCAGAGTTGAGAGGAGCAGAGGACGGAGCCCACTTGCAGCAACCTGAAGAGCAGAGTTTTGCAGGGAGAATGGAAAACTGTGGCCTCTGGAGTGGGTAGAGGGACTCACTACGGGTTTGCAGGCTGAGGCTCCAAGTCTCAGACACAAGTGATACTACTAAAGGCTGTCATGTGTCAGGAGCCTCTGTGCGCCAGGGCTATGTCCTAGTCCCCATGTAATCTCCATTATCCTCAGAGCAACCTTTTGAAGAAAGTGGGTTCTTTTATAGCTCCATTTTATTGTTGAAAACATTGAGGCCTGGGGATGTGAAGTGACTTAGCCAAGAGCATCCGCTGTGTCAACTGATGAAGCTCAGCAGCATCCTACGAGTGCAGCTGTTTGCAGATTGTGCGGCCTCAGGTAGCAGTGCCACCAGCAATTCTCTTCCCCTCTGGCATGTCCCTGCTCCCGCAACATCACCCTGCTCGTCACTGGGCTTCCCCCGGTGGCTTCTGCTGTGCTGCCTTTGGGCACCCCCTCTCCACCCTTAACCTTCTTCCAACCCAGCCAGGATCGGTTCCGCCCTCAGCTCTTTCTCCTTGGGAACTCCTTCCCTCATCGCAATCTGCATGTCCCACTTTGATTGCCTCTTGTCAGTGTCCTCTGAAATGACCAAGGTGACAACTGGCAAGGCTGATTAGACTGGCCCACGTTGCTACATGCTGAAAGTGGCCTGGCTGCAGCAAGCCCACTTTGCTGCCCTTGTCCCTGCAAGGGTGCACTTACAGAGTGCCACGCGGGCAACTCCACAGCTAGCAGAGCCTTGTCCTGAGTTAGAGGCTCACTCCGCTCCTGCCCTGAGTCAAAGAGCAATGGCTGTTACTCATTCAACCCAGTGGTAATGAAGACTCGCCCTCTCCAAACCTAACACCAACCATCAGTCACTTGTTTTTGCCCGGGTCTTTCTAATGTTTCCCAGCTCTTTAGAGTTTTCCTCCAATATGTCATCTCTTCCCATTTCTTTAACAATTTCTTCCCTTTGATTTCTTTTCCTCTGCATAGAAGTATACTGCTCCCCCTGTGGTAGGCTGAAAAAATGGCCTTTCAAAGATATATTCACATCTCAATCCCTGGAGCCTGTGAATATTACCGTATATGACAAAAGTCTGCACATCACCTCATATGGCAAAAGATGGGATTAAGTTGAAATTTTGGGAAGGAGGAGACTATCCTGGATTATCAAAGAGAGTCCTGGACCCAGTCTTACATGTAGAGAGAAGCAGAGGGCATTTTGAGACTGACAGCAAAGGAGAAGGTGAGGACAGAGACCCACACAAAGGTGATGTTGCCACAAGTCACAGAATGTCCACAGCCACCAGCAGATGGAAGAGGCAAGGAACAGATTTTCTCATGGAACCTACGGAGGGAGCACGGTCCTGCTGACATCTCACTTTGGACTTCTGGCCTCCAGAACTGTGGAGCAGGCATTTCTGTTGTTGAAAGCCACCCAGTTTATGCAAATTTGTTACAGTGGTCCTAGGACCCTAACACCCCCTGTTGTATAGAATTGTCCTTGCTGAGCACTGTCTCTCCAGTGGCTGCTGTGTCTCTTTCCCACCCTTATCGCTCAGACATAGCAGTCGGTGCTCCTTTGCACCTCTCACTCCTCCTGCTTCTCCTCACGGCCCTGAAGTCTGGTCTCCTCTGCCCCGAGGTCCTGGCCACTCCTCACTGTCTAGGGCATGGGCCAGGCATGCTGCTTCTGTGCAGCGTCCTTCGTCTCTGACAAGTGTCTGGTTTTGTCCATCCTTCCCAGGTAACTGCTCCTCCTTGTGGGCTCCCTGCCTCTGCCAGTCTCTGCAACACTGATGCCCTCCCTGACCCAGCCCTCCTCTCCAGTCCACAGCCCTGATCTAAGGTTTGAGCTGCATGGCCATGGCCACCTAGGGGGAAGGGGGCTTTGCTCCAGTTTGTTCCAAACCTCGGCACTCCTCCCCGTCTGCTCCCCACTCCCACCACCTAAGCTGACCCTGCCTCTTTTAGGTTTGTTAGAATTAAGTGTAGCCGTCACACCTCACCACTACACTAAGGTGCGTATTGCATTTGTCAGTGGAGGTCGTCCACGCAGCAGAGCTCCCAAGCCACCTCTCATAGGGGCCCCATGGTCAGCCTTCCTGGCTTTCAGAGCATTCTTTGTCCTGTGCTGTGGTGGCTCAGCCAGCCTCACTTTGGACTTCTGGCCTCCAGAACTGTGGAGCAGGCATTTCTGTTGTTGAAAGCCACCCAGTTTATGCAAATTTGTTACAGTGGTCCTAGGACCCTAACACCCCCTGTTGTATAGAATTGTCCTTGCTGAGCACTGTCTCTCCAGTGGCTGCTGTGTCCCTTTCCCACCCTTATCGCTCAGATGTAGCAGTCGGTGCTCCTTTGCACCTCTCACTCCTCCTGCTTCTCCTCATGGCCCTGAAGTCTGGTCTCCTCTGCCCCGAGGTCCTGGCCACTCCTCACTGTCTAGGGCATGGGCCAGGCATGCTGCTTCTGTGCAGCGTCCTTCGTCTCTGACAAGTGTCTGGTTTTGTCCATCCTTCCCAGGTAACTGCTCCTCCTTGTGGGCTCCCTGCCTCTGCCAGTCTCTGCAACACTGATGCCCTCCCTGACCCAGCCCTCCTCTCCAGTCCACAGCCCTGATCTAAGGTTTGAGCTGCATGGCCATGGCCACCTAGGGGGAAGGGGGCTTTGCTCCAGTTTGTTCCAAACCTCGGCACTCCTCCCCGTCTGCTCCCCACTCCCACCACCTAAGCTGACCCTGCCTCTTTTAGGTTTGTTAGAATTAAGTGTGGCCGTCACACCTCACCACTACACTAAGGTGCGTATTGCATTTGTCAGTGGAGGTCGTCCACGCAGCAGAGCTCCCAAGCCACCTCTCATAGGGGCCCCATGGTCAGCCTTCCTGGCTTTCAGAGCATTCTTTGTCCTGTGCTGTGGTGGCTCAGCCAGCGGGGGGACTGGAATGGTTCTCTGCCGCTGGGTTCATACAAGACTCACTCAGCCTTTCTACCAGGTTACTCTATTAGATTTTTTTTAAAGTTCATTTCACAGTTCCTGAAAAAATGGGAGGCTGTCATTCTGCATGATCCCAGCCCCTCTGCCACGTTGTACATTCACTGTTCACTCCCCCAGTGGCTGTCAAAAGGCCTGGGACATGCTGCTGCTCAGCTCAGGAGCTGGTGGGAGCAGCTGCACAGCTGTAGCCCAGGAGCCCAGACAGAGCTGCCATTCATAGTAGGCTAGACCATTGCCCTGTGTTTTTGGTCACCTTCTATCAACTCTTAAAGTTGAGAATCAGAATCGTTTGATTATGCTTACTTAGACCAAGGACAGGATGTAGTGTTTTCAGCATTTAAACAGCTTCTGTGACTGACAGCAACCAGCTATCTGTGGACGGCTCCCAAATCTCTACCCGCACCTGAGGCCA
>NW_007745482.1:0-14708 GCF_000696425.1 Galeopterus variegatus
GTTTGCAGCTATCTTATCAGGCCCTCACCTTCCAAATGGATGGCGCTCCCTCAGTGAGGACATTTCTAATGTGGGCCTTTCAACAAAGGGAAAGAGGGGATATGGAGAAAAGCAGGAAGCACGCAACAGCCTGCTGGCTGGGCCATTCGCAGGTGAGCCTTTCCAGATTAGAGACCTTTTGAGACTAGCTTGACACAATCCTGCTTGAGTTTCATGCTGAAATGGTATGACCTTATCATAAGGCCATGGCCCACATAGAGCGGTACAGGGACTGGGACTGGACGGGGTGCCACTCAGGTTCTAGAGATGCCACTCTCTGTGCCTTAGCCTTGCAGGGCCTCAGGTGCCCCATCTGCAAACCCTGACCCTGCTCCTCCCACCCCCAACCTCACCCCACTCCACCCTCCACCCTGTGTCTAGGCTTCTCACCCAGAAATGGCCTTCTCTGTCCCCCCTTAGCGGGCAAGCTCAAACCCTCCAATGCTACCTTGAGGGTGATGTCCAAGGCCCGGGCTCAGACTCTCAGGCTCTGCATGATCAGGCTGTGCCTCACCTCCCAACGCTCTCCCCACTGTCCCTTCCCCCAGTGGTGGCTAGGTACAGAAAGGAGGTCACACTACCCAGACGGCTCCCCACACCTGTGCTCTGTCTCCCCCATGCCACTGCCAGCAATGGCCTGGCAGCTCCAGAGGCCTCCTGGCAGCTTCTCTCCCTGCCTCCCATGCCAGCTTCCCTCGTCTGAGCATTTCATCCCCGAAGTCCTCCTCAGAAACATGAAAGAAGGGGCTGCATGGGCAGACCACGTGCTTACCCCATTAGTTAACCTTATCGAGCCTCCATTTCCTGATCTGTAAAATGGGACACTAAGGCCTTCCACACTCAGAAAAGAAATGGAAAAAAGATGCTTTGCGAACACCACACAGATGTCAGGCCTGATGCTAAATGGAGGCCAACTTATTCCTCCTCCCCGCCCAAGGAAGCCTCCCCACTCCTCCAGATGTAACACCTTTCTTCTTCTGGATAGCTACAGGGTCTTGATGGTTCTGCCAAATCACTGTTCCCCGAACACCCCTGCTATAAATCATGTCAGCCCCACTCAGCTTCTGAGCCTCTGAGCTTCTGGGCATGTGTGCACAATATCAGAATAAGGTTTAAATTAAATCCAGAAGTTGCAACACTTCATAAAAATCAAACTGCAAATTCCCCACTGTGAAATGCCAAACCGGAAAAGTAATCATAAATAAATACTACATTTCGTCCCATGTGACTTGAACACACCCAAACTTGGCTCAAGGAGATCTGGAAGGCTTCCAAAAAGAAGAAATCTACGCAGAAAACCTCTCACATTTCCTCAGAATTCAAGCCATTCCTATGCATTTTCTAGGAGAGAGAGAGAAAGAGGGTCCCAAACCACCAAGGACCAGAAGGATGGAAAGGAACCCCCAAATGGTGCTGGGGAGGGGGGGGACAGCGATTAGGGAAGACTCCATGCTGCTTTCCATGTGGCTGCCTCCTTCACAGTAACCAGCTCTTGCTTTCTCCCAGTGAAGTTTCCAGCTGCCCAGCAGCTGCCAGATGGATGCCTGCTACCTATCTGGAGTTCACCTGAAGGATTTATGAGTTTCTGCCCCCACAAGTTCAGTGCAATGAACTTCATGCTGAGAGACACCTGTAGGAAACACCAGGCAAGGTGTGTGAATGTGTTTTCCACACAGTCGCGTTTCCAGGAGGGCTCGCATCAGCACGGAGTGTGCAGGAGAGGCCGCCGCAGCGGGGCGGGCGTACCTGTTCCTGCCGACGGAATGATTTTGCTAATGTAATTAACATTCGGGCTGAAACCCGAGACAGCGGTTCAAATCACGACGACTATTTTTAGAGGACTACTAATGGAAAACTCTTTTGCTTTCAAACCACACAGCTTTCTGTAATTAGAAGAGAAACTACTAAAGTCAGATTTTACTTTTTCTCAAGTTTCTGTGCTTTATGAGATGTTATGAAAATGCATTTACGTGGGGCTGACAACACACATGGCAAACAGCACCCCCTGCCGGACGGGCATGAGCAGGGCACTCACCCACCCTGAGGCCCATCCTGGCCCTGCTGGGATCACCCGGGTGAGACGCAGCCGTCCTATGCACTTTTCTCTTAGCGACTGACGACAGGGTCCCAAGAGCATTGACGTTTCTGGAGGACGAGTTTTTAAAGTGTTTCTCCCACGGTTCCCATCACAGTATCACAGGTACCCTCCCGCAGGCTTATTCGTGTGCCCATCCAACAGTGAGTGTCTGCTCGGTGCCAAGGGAGGGACTGGACCCCACAAGGGACCCACACCAGCGGCCACCGGAGGCATCATCTCCCTTCACGGAGCTTCTATTCTAGTGTGGGGGCAGAGGGATGGTGTTAAGTAAAGAAACTAGAATATCAACAAAACCTATACAGCGTTTGGTAAGTACTTAAGGAAGAGAAAGGAAGAGAGAGAGAAAAAACAAGAAGGAGAGATGGAGGGATAAGGAGGATGGAGGAAAGAGAAGTGAAAGCAGACGGGGGGGAGGAAGGACTCTGCAATCAAGACGAAACAGGGAACGCATGTGACAAGGGGCATAGCGGCGTGAAAGTGGGGATGCAGGTAGACCGGTCTGGGGGCCTCTCTGCTGTCGGGGGCTGGATGGTGGTAGCTTGGGGTGGGGTCAGGGACTGTGGAGAAGGGAAGAAGTGGCAGATGTTAGGGGCAGAACAAGCAGGACTCATGGAGTGGCTGCAGGTGGGGAGGAGAGAGGAGGAAAGGATGGGGCTGGGGCTTGAGCAGGGGAACTGGTGTTGGGGAAAGAGTAGGAAGCGAGAGGGTTTAAATCCCAAGGTTACAGCTTGAGCAGTAGCTATTAACAAACGGCTCTCCTCTAGGACCAAGTACAGAAGCCATCCTGTTTGCAGATAAGCCAGGTCACCTGCTAATTTCTTCATTCGGTCACTCACTGAACACATACCACGGCCAGACCCTGGGCAGGCCAGGGGCAGCGGCTACAATGGCTCGACCTACAGCCTAGTAGGGAGACAGATATGCAGATGCGGACTGTCCTCCCAGGAGGTCAAGGCTTCAGTGGAGGGCTGGGAGCACGGGGGTAGAGGTGGGGAGAGGGGCCCCATAGTCCATCCTTTGGGGACTGTAGGGACGCTGCACAGGGACCAGACAACTGAGCACAGTAGTCTTCCAGAACAGCTGGGGTTGGGCAGGATTGCCCACACGTTCAGAGTTGATTGAAGGTTTATTGAGGTTATTAACTGAAAAGGTGCACTGGGAAACTTCTGCAGCGATGGAAAGTCCCATAGTGTGGTGTGGGTGGAAGTTACTTATACATTCCTTAAAAGTGACTAAACGGTACACTTAATATCTATTTTGCTGTATGTAAATTCACTATACACACATGACACCTCAAATTTAAAAAAAAAAAAGATTTAAAACACTGAACACAAAAAAGCCAGAAAGTTCATTGTTAACTGTCACTAAATTTAAGTGACTGTTTTATAATAACCTCAAATATTGACTTCACCTTGTAAGAGGCAATTCTGTCCTTTTGTTTCCTGCTTTCTGCCAGGCTCAGCACATTCTGCCATCAACTTCAGGCATGGAGTCTCCTGCACAAGACAGTATGAGAGCAGTTTGTGCATCACATGCCTCATGGAACATTGGTGTCCCTCCCGTCTGAGGTTCCACATCTGGGAAGGATTTCTGGGAGCACGCTGCCATCCTATGTCCTACCTGTAATGCGTCTTCTGGGCCTGCAGGTAGACTTGCCCTCAGCAAGATCCTTCCACCTCCTGAATTCTTTTTCTGTAAGTTCAGATTGAAGTCCACACTAGGCTTAACCATTTTTTTAAAAAAGAACATCCCTTGCCAAAGTGCCAAATACGTGTTGAGTAAAGTAATTAACTGGTGCCATGCCCAGAAAAGGAAAGCAGCTCTATAATTTACTTCCACATGGTCATGCCTGACAAATGGAAGCCTGTGCCCAGCCATTTGTCACCTATCCTCTGCCCTTCATTTGGATCTAAATGCCTATCCAGGCTGCTCCTGTTAAATGATGCTTAATTTTTAGGTCATTCAAACCTCCAGAATATTTCTCTTTCCCTTGTCCATGCTAAATCTTTGTTGACACAGTCAGCCTTCAATGTCTAAAATATGACTCAAAGGGAAAACTAGTAAGAGCTCCCTAAAAGACATCTTTCAACGAGTCATTCTGGTTTCATAAAATAAGCCAAAGAAGGCAAGTCACAAGTGAATAACTACAGCCACATTTCTTTCTCCCATCATGTTCTCTGAAAGCAGACACAATGGACGGGATGATGTGGGGCTTCCCCAGTGTCCAGGATGGTATCACCCACAATGGTCACCCATGAGGGCCATGGAGAGGTACCCCAACCACCATCTCACATTCCAAGATTTAGTTGCTCTGTGCTGATGCATGTGGAAACAAAGAGGCCTCCTGGAGAGGTGTCCCCAACTTCCATATCTCAGGCCTGCTGGGGTCACAATGACCTACCTGCATCTGTGGGTGGGTGCAGTCCTGGCAGTTCCTGAACCCACACAGCCAGGGCAAAGAGTAGGTGCAGAACTTTGGCCCATCAGCAGGAGAGACCAGCAAGGTCCACTGCTGCAGACAGAGGCCTGGGATGCTGGGTGAGCCCCTGATAGCCAGGTCCCCACTGAGCCCAGCCCCAGCATGCTGGCTAGCCTGACAATGGGGTCTCCCGCCTTAGCTCTTAGTTTGCTCCTCCATGCCGGACAGGTACCCTGCTCTAAACGCCAGAGGGGACACCTGGCCGGGCTCTTTTGATCCTTCTTCCTCTGGAGGCTGGGAATCAATTCTGCTCATTCATGGCCTTGGATATAGAATTTGTCTTCAAATCAATGGCCAAGACCATGACCTCTACCCTTGATAGAGCCTTTGATGTCCAGTCAGCATTAATCAAACCTAACAGCACTCCTCCACCCTGTACATTCTGGAGACTGCACACTAGCCCTGCCTCCAGGCCAGCCTATAGATGTAGGGGAGGGGGGTCTATCTTGCTGGGTCCCAGCTTTCTCCACCTCCCACCAGCGAGGCCCCAGCAGACCTCCCAACAGCGCCCACCCAGATATAAGCCCCAGCTTGGCTCAGAATCCTCAGTCACAAGAGTTACGCAGTCACCAATGTAAGATACAGGCACAAACCCAGTTTCTGGGCCATCTCCACCTAACTCTCTGGCTCATCATTGACTTTGTGTCTTTTACCTGGGGCTCCTGTGACACAGTACCACAAACAGCATGGCTTAAAACAACACAAATGTCTTCTCTCACAGTTCTGGAGGCCGGAGTCTGAAATCAAGTTCTCAGCAGAGCCACGCTCCCTCCAAAACCTTAGGGGAGGATCCATTCTTGCCTCTTCCAGCTTCCGGTGGCCCCAGGTGTTCCTTGACTGGTGGCAGCATTACTCCCACCTCTACCTTGGTCTTCACATGCCGAGCTTACCTCTGTGTCTAGATCTCTGTGTTTCCACACAGCATTCTCTGCATGTGTCTGTGTCTGTGTCCAAATTTCCCTCTTATAAGGACAGCAGTCACCTCATCCTAACTTGGTTACATCTGCAAAGATCCTATTTCCAAATAAGACCACATTCATAGATACTGGCAGTTAGGACTTCAACATATCTTTTTGGGGGGACACACTTCAACCCATAACAGACCTTAAGTTTCCCTTGATATATCGAGTTTGATGACTCTTTCATTCACTAGTTCGTTCAATGAGCATTTATTGAGCACCTGTTAAGTTCCACACACCATGCTGGTGCCAGGGACTCCTGTCCACAAGGACTCATGGAACAGTGGACAAGCCAACAGGCAGTCGCTATGAAGAGTGGTATGAGGACAGTCGGGGACAGGGCAGCATCTAGTGGGGCTCCTGTCCCAGTCTTGGGACATTGATGAAGCTTCTCAGAGGAAACGATGGAAATGAGAAAGAAGGCTGAACACAAGTTAGCCAGGCAGAGACCATGAGCAGAAGGACTTCCAAAACCCCAGAGATGAGAGGCCTTAGAGCCTTTAGCAAACCTCAGATGATCCAGCAAGGTTGAAACAGGGAGGTGGCCAGAGAGGAAGCTGAAGAGATACATGGGGAGAAACTCCAGAAGGTCACATGAGGCACTCACATGGCACTGTGAAGTCAGGCACCCCAGGGCACCATGGGCCTCTGATACCAGGTGCCATTTATTGAACACCCTTGTGAGCAAGCAACTCTACCTGCACCATCTCCTGTAACAACCCCCCAGAAACCCCACAGTGAAGAGGTTCTCATGTTGCTGCACAGTTGGGGAAACTGAGGTTCATTGCATTTACATCTGTCTCCCCAGGTCACATGAGGTGTGGCAGAGGCTGGACATGGGCTCTGCTCCAAAGCCCAGGTCACAGTTTTGCATCTGCAGCCTGGCCCTTCTAGCACATCGCAGCAAGGGAAAAGGAGGGGTGGGCTGGTGGCCAGGGCTTATTTTCACCTGTGACATCCTCTCGGGTACTCGCCCAAGCACCACCAATTTAGGCAGCACTGCCAGGGCTTAGGAGCATGAACTTAAACATACCCACCGGTCCCCTGCAGCAGGTGAAAGGCTTCTGAAAGGCAGTTGGCTAATTTCATGCTGGGCCCTCACCAACAATCCACTTCTGTCATTTTGACTCCATGACCCCTTAATTTCTTTTTTAAAAACAATCTCCAGTCAACCATCTAGCTGAAGTCAAACAGATTCAACTGTTTTGCTGTTGTTTTCATTTGCCAACTGGCTATACAGGGTCAGAAGGAACTGCCACACCTCACTGATTTATCGCTCCAGAGTCATAGCCTAGACGCCGACAAAGCTTCCGGCCCTGGAAGCTCCTGGGCCGGACTGGAAATCCCCAATCTGCTGGGAGAGGGCTTAGTGATGGAAATGCGTCCCCAGGCTCTGTTCTGGAGAAATGAGGGCTCTAAATCTGCACAGTTCTTACTCCAGGAGGCTGTTGGCCTCCCTGCCTTGATTTGATTAATGACTGTAGAGTTTGGCAGAGGCAGCCTTGGAAGCTCCTGGATCAGTTGTGTACATACATAAAATAAAAGATGTACTGTGGGTATTTTTAGCTAAACATGACTGATAGCTATGTTTATTAAAACAGGAGCAATCAAACCCCGGCTGTTTTAAGTTAAACACAGATATGCCAAAGAAGTGCTGCCTTATCTAAATGTAGTCTCAGGATAAACTAAAAGAAAAGCTTCTACTCCAAGAAGCACTTGGTGAATGATGGAGGTGGAACACACTTTTCCGCACTTCTTAGTCTTTTCCTAATAATTGTTTGGGTAGCACTGGCTTGGTAAAAGAGCACAGAGATTAATGAATTATAAATGTGTTTATTCGTGTAGGTGGGTATATGCATACATCTAAATAAATATATGTATGTATTCACCACCTCTTTCCCACAAAGGAAATGAAAGGTGGCTAACACAGCTATAAAACAGAGTTGAAGAAAATAGATGGGGAAATCAGGGCAAGTGAGATAGAAAACGGGGCTATAAATAGAGGAAAGAGAGCAAGTGGGTATGAGGAGAGGAAAGAAAGAAAAACGGGGGAGGAGGAGCGAGAAAAAAGAGACGGGATGTGGTGAGCACAGCTTCCGTTTCCATGGTGACCAGCAGCTCCAGGTCCGCAGAGATAAAGCCCTGGAAGAGGCTGTGGGCGTCCTTCCACGTGTCCTTGGTCCAGCCTGGGAGGCACCCACTGCAGGCACTCTGGAGATTGGAAGCTGCCCTCAGCCCCTGCCCTGCACAACTCCCTGTCCCCACCATGGCCATGCCCGAGGGACCAGGGTGAGCATGGAGGTGGGCTGGGCCAATGGCATTCCCTCCCCTGGGGTGTGGACAGCTTCCTGAGGGGCAGCAGCCAGCTGGCCGTGTCACCCCTGGTGTGGAGTGTGCAGGCTGGGAGGGGCTCTCCCCTGCCTCTGGACTGAGCAGCAGGGCAAGTGGGTATGGTCAGATTGAAGGTCGAGACAGCTCCTGCCAAGGTCATCTGTGAACTCCATGAGTCCAAACATGACCGTCCACTTCTTAGTCGATCTCTGAGCAGTTCTGGGCACTTTGACTGTGGCTTCCTTCCCAAACACTCTCCTGTCTTGGATTCTGCAATGCCACCCTTCCCTGGCTTTCCTCCCACTCCCCTGACCAGGCCTCCTCTACCTCTTCATCCTTTAAGGAGACTCCAGTTGTTCCTGTTCTGTAGTGCTGGGTCTTGGCCCCTTTTCTCTTCTAGCATTTTCTCTCTAGAAGTTCCCATCCATTCCCATAGCTTTAAAGACCATTTGTACAGATGAGTCCCGAGGTTGCCCCCAGCCCCGGCAGCTCCCCCAGGCTCCAGCCTTGCATGTCCCACAGCCCCCCTTGACAAGCCCACTTAGAGGGCGCATCAATGTCCCAAACTTCAGTGCAAAAGTGAACTGATTTTCTCTTCCAACCTTGTTTTCTTCCTCTCAGCCAGCAACGCCATCCCACGCCTGTGCTATGGTTCGAGTACGGCTGGGCCCCTCTGAAACTCACATCAAAGTTTGATCCCCAGCATAGCGGTGTTGGGAGGCAAGGCCGAGTGGGAGGTGTTGGGTCATGGGCGGATCCCTCATGAGCAGATTAGTGTCCTGTCTTGGGAGGGGTGAGCTCCCGCTGTCACGGGACTGGATGCGTTATCTGGAGAGCAGGTTGCTAGAGAGTGCGGTTCCTCCCCGTGTTTTCTGCTTTGCACATGCTGCCTCTCCTGTTCCTCCACCTCATTATGACACAGCACAAGACCCTCACCAGAAGCCCATCAGATGCCGCGCCCTGCTTTCTGGACCCCCCAGCCTCCAGAACTGTGAGCTGAGTAATCCTCTTTTCTTTATAAATTTCCCAGTGCCAGGTGTTTTGCTACAGCAACAGAAGACAAACCAAGACAACCTGGACGGTTACTTAAACCACAAACCTGGCACTCAGCCATAATCCCTCCCTATACAACCCCCGACAAAGCATCCAGCAGCACATCTGGCAGATTCAGCTTCCCAGATGTACCATGAATCCCCTTTTTTTTTCCTCTTCCTCTCTAAAGCCACTGCCTTCATTCAGGCCACCACTATCTCCAACCTGAATTTGTTCAGCAGCCCCCTAACTAGTCCCCATTTTCACTCTTGCTCCCCAACAGCCAGAGGGACCAGTTCACAAACAGCTGGATCGGTCACCCCGGCTCCAGGCTCTTTCAGTGATTTCCCTCTCGCTGAGAATAAAATGCAAATTCCTTACCCAGAGGTTTGAGGTTGGACCTGCTCGGGCTCTGGCCCCTCCAACAGCTCCTCTGGTCCCTCCCCCACTCCTGTCCCCACCAGCTTCTGTCGGTTTCTCAAGTGTGCAGGCTCTTTCCTGCCTCAGGGCCTTTGCACTCGCTGTTCCTCTGCCCAAATGTTCCCGGCCCTTGTACACCTACTTCTTCCTCACCCGCCTCATCCTGCACCTCATCCCCTGGGGAGGCCTCTTCCCACCTCTGTGTCCAAAACAAGCCCACCCGTTATCCTCCATCTCAGCTCCCTGCTGTTTGCTGCCCAGCACTTAACACAGCGGGTGATTTTGTATTAGTTTGTTGCCTTGTGTAATGTCAACTTTCCTCACGGGTCAGTAGCTCCCTGAGGACAGGACTGTGTCTGCTTTGCCCACACTACATCCTCAGAGTCTGTCCACAGTAGACACTCAATAAATATTATTTTGAAAGCTAAGCAGAGAGAAGACAAAGGGAGACTAAAAAAATTGTCCTACAGATGTTCCAGTTCTGATCCTGATCACTCTGGAAGCCAGCATGCGTCCCCAGCCCAGGAGCCCCTCCAAGCACCCCTGAAGTCTTCGGGCAAAGCCCCCCACTGGCCTTGAGCAGGTCTTTGCTCTTGAAGCCAGCACTGAGTACCTGGACCTGAGCCCCTCTCTGTGACCTCTGAGAAACCAACCGCTGGCTTTGGAAGCTTATGGATTCCAGGACACTTGGCATAGGCTTGCTTTCTTCTCAGGCTTGGAGTTTGACGCTATAGTTTATGCTCCTGAAGGACAAAAATACTTGTGCAAGTCTGAAATACTGCAGGAGGGGAGACTCTCTCAGCCACTGTCATGCCCAGCCCTAGAAGCACTCCGTTAGGCACTGTTGAGCTTGAATCGTGTCCCAGGGGAGGGACAAAATGCCATTATTTGTGTGATCAGAGGTGGCTGGGTGAAGGGAAAGTGGGAGGTGGGGTCCGTTCTGCACCGATGAGATAAGATTCTGAATTGTTCTGGGCTTCTGTGTCCAGGTCTGCAAGACTGCAATGGTCCGAGCCACCAAGTCCCTCCTTTCAGTGCCCGCACCCCACCCTCATACATACATATCAACTAGGTACAGCAGGGACTGCTCTCTCCCCAGAGTCCCATGGGAGTCCCTGTTCTCCCAGACTGCTTTAAGCTTTCTCTTTTGAATGTGACAGACATCTCAAGCTGTTCAGCTTTCCATGCGTGTCTGATCTCACTAACTCAGAAGTTCCTCAAGGGCAGGAAACTTGGGTCCCGCTCCCTCCCTCAGCTCAGAGCCTGGCAAACAGCAGGTGTCAAATTAATATTTGTTGGTTCGATCTGGCTAAACCATCTCCAGGGTCCCTTCCAGCTCCTGGCTCGAGCTGCCTCCTGCCACGTGGTTCTCGTGTTGGTTCCATTGCCTGCTGGTAGGTAGAGTGGGCAGGGAGGGACAAGGATGGCCCAGAGACAGGGCGGGGGAGGGCAGGAAAGGAAGGGAAGGCAGTGAGGTCAGGTGGAGGCACAGACATCCAGAAAGTGCTGAAGGCGGAGACGGAGCGAGGGAGATGAAAATAGATCTATACAATCACCAGATGCCAGAATATTCAGAACGTTCATGTGTCTCCCTGGAATATCTCTCTAGAGAAGCCGATAGAAAAGATCCTTTATTCCATTTCTAACCAAGGATCTGCTTTGATGTACTCAAGCACAGGAAGGAAAGTTACAATGACTAACATTTTTAATGTTATTAAAAATAATTAAATTACATAGTCATTTCTTACATCCAGCCTGGACTTTTTTCAGCACTTTCTTTCAAAACGAAACATTGCTAGGAGATCAGGGAGTTGGAGAGAGCTTGTGGACAGAAGCTTGATTCTAACTGCTGCTCTGGACAGAGGCTTGTAACGGGCTTCACCATCTAGGTAAAGTTTTCTTGCTATTTTGTACACATAATAATAGATGTAATGCCTCAGATTTTAATGACACCTTCCTACCTAACAAAGGTGCTCTCACAACCCTTCTCTTTTGAATGTTGAAGAGGGGAGACTCATTACTAGCCCCATTTTATGGAAGTAGCAATTTGATGATATCACGTAACCGCTAACACTCACTGAATGCCCACTGTGCTCCAGGCACTAAGCTTTTCATGCACAATCATTTACACTCCTCAACAAGCTTTTCAGGTCTGAGCAAGATCCAAACCTGGGCAGTCTGACTGAGAACACATATGCTTAAACACTATGCTGCATAATGTGTTCAACGAATACTTACGAGCATCTTCTATGTGCCAGGCACTGTGCTGGCTGCTGGGGATACAGTGAAGAATGAAGGAGACCAATCTCTGTACTGGAGGGGGTGACATTATAATAACACATGACAAATGAGCCACAAAGAAATTAAAACAGGAGGGCAGGCCCATGGCTCACTTGGGAGAGTGTGGTGCTCATAACACCAAGGCCACAGGTTTGGGTCCCTATATAGGGATGGCCCATGGCTCACTTGGGAGAGCGTGGTGCTGACACCACCAAGTCAAGGGTTAAGATCACTGTATAGGGATGGCCGGTTGGCTCACTTGGGAGAGCGTGGTGCTGACAACACCAAGTCAAGGGTTAAGATCCCCTTATGGGTCATCTTTTAATAAAAAAAAAGAAGGAAAGAAAGAAATTAAAACTGGGCGATGTGATCATGAGTATACGGCAGGTGGCAGAAGAGTTGGTGCCTCCTGAGGAGTTTAATGAAAGAGGGACCCATTCCCAAGAAAATATGGGGCAGAAAATACTCCAGACAGAAGGAAGCACAGGTATCTAAAAATGTTTATATTATTAGGCTCAGTAATTCCACTCCTAAATATCTATTGTAAGATAACAATTCTTAATGCAGGAACATATTTGTTGCTTATTTATAATAATGAAAACAAACAGAAATGCTCTATAATCCAACAGGAGAAAAATTCTAGGAATCATGGCACATGCTTGCTGAAATATTATGCAGCCATGAAAAAGAATTTTACAGGCTTTGATTCTGGCTAAGTGGTACACTCCACCCCTATCTCTCCCACTGACTACAACTAAAAACCCAGGATAGAATACATACAATAACTATCAGAATACTCTGAAAGATAAGTAATAACAGAGTGAGGAGGAAAATAAAAACTTGAAACAAATGTAGATATGGTAGTGAGAGTCCTAGCCCCCCGCCCCCACCCCATATTTCCTGGTTGAGACATTAGGGCAGCCAGATTTTGGAACTGTGTGGCAGATGTGGACAGAATGAGTTCCAAGAGAAACCCTCTCTTTCTGGCCACAGAACCAGACAGGCAGCTCCCGCAGTATGGGGGACCTCCCATTTGGTTTTGTTTTTTCCATCCTTTTACACTCAGCCCTTCCCGAAGGCAAGTCCTAGTCATGAAGCTGACATCCTGTAGCACCAGTGGTCATGGCAGCCATACAAGCACTTAGATTCTGAGGAAAGTCTTTCCTCTGACTAGAGGACTTGGAAAAGGAGTCCCTGTGGTCCAAAGAGTGAAGTGGGAGGGATGTGTGTTATTTTCTCTCTCTCTCTCTCTCTCTCTCTCTTTGTAGCTTCTTTGTCCCAAGGTAAACCCAATCACAGGAAATGTGTCAAAACACAGATTTCAAGCTACAGCCCCAGGAAAGGAGGCCCCTGGGAGCTGGAGTGTTTGGAGAAAATCAGGAAGAGGGGAGAAGCTAGAGGAAGAGAGCCCCTAAATATGTGTTTGAAGTCCCAGGATTGTCTCTGAGCTGTGTATGTATGGAACTGACACAAAGAAGCACAGACAAGGCTTTGAGAACTTGTCCAGGTCCCAGTCTGGACCCTGGCTGGTGCCCATGCAGGACATATCCAAACAGCACTACAAAGGCTTTGAAAACTAAGCTGATATTAGAACTGCAGCCCACAGAAGATGCATAGGGACTTGTGATCTAACCCTAGGTTGACTACTTGCTAAAAAAAAAAAAAAATCAACATTAGCCAAAGGATTTTAACAGCAACCAGAGTCTTATAATATTAAATAGTATTCAAAATATCCAGGACATAATCCAAAATTACTCAACATACAGAGAACCAGATAAATCTCAAAAGCTCTCAAGGGAAAAGATATAACCAATACATACTTACCACAAGATGACACAGATGTTGGAATTATCCAAGAAAGACTTTAAAGCAGGTATGACAATCATACTCAATGGAGTCAGGATAACACTCCTAAAACACATAAAAAATTAAAAGTCATCAGCAAAAAAAATAGAAACAATAAAAAAGAACCAAGTGGAAATTTTAAAACTGAAAAATACAATGCCAGAAATTTTAAAACTCACTAGAGAGGCACAATAACAGAAAGAAGATGATAGAGAAAAGGGTCAATTAATTTGATGATAGATAAATAGAAATTATCCAACAACAGAGAGAAAAAAAGTTTGAAAACTCAGAGTCCTATGGAACATATCAAAAGCCTACTGTTTATGCCATTGGAGACACAGAAAGAGTGTGATGCAAATAACATTTGAATAAATAATGTCTTAAAACTTCCTAAATTTGGTGAAAGACATAAATATGCAGATTCAAGAAACTCAGGAGACCTCAAGCAAATAAGCTCAAAGAAAACCATGCCAAGATACATATAATCAGACTACTGAAAGCCAAAGATAAAGAAAAAATCTTGAAAGCTGTCAGAAAAAAATGGTGCATGACACATAGTGGAGCAACAATTTGAATGACTGCAGATTTCACATCCAATACAATGCAGACCAGAAGACAGTTGAAAATTATTTTTAAAGTTCTCAAAGACAAGAATCCTATATTCAGCAAAAATATTCTTCAAAAAACAAGGTGAAATTAAGACACGCTGATAAAGAAAAACCAAGAGAATTTTATCACCAGCAGTATATAAATTTTAAAAGTACACTTGAAAAATAAGAACAATACAAAATTATTTTACAAAGGGTTTGTAATAACTTTGAAAAATTTTTATGACTTAATGTTTAAAAATAGTAATACAATTTAGAAAGCAGTATAATTGCAGTTATATCCAAAAATACTATTCATAGAGAAAAAGCTACATAGAAGTAAAATAAAGTGTTACTGGTGACTTCTTTTGGTAAAAGAACTATTGGTAATTTTTCTCTTCAGTTTATTTCTTTATATTTTCTGAAATTTCAGTGGCTTATCCACTATTTTTATAACCTAAAAAATTACTTCTAAATGCACTGACTAGTTGGGGAAAGGGTGGAATAAATCTCTCAATTTTCATACAAGAAAACATATTTGAAACATATTTTCTTCATAGGAAGATTTCTTTTTAGAGAGAAGAGGTATAAGAGAGTGCCCCCTAGATGAAGGAAATGGCCAACTATTTTAGCTTTCA
>NW_007745483.1:0-510 GCF_000696425.1 Galeopterus variegatus
GCAGTATGTGAATGCATGAAATTCCAACTGTCACATGGTGCAGACAGGGAAAACAGGCCAATACAAAAGTGACATTTTCAAGATTATCTGACATGAACCAGACCTGTCATTAGTCGTATTCCATGCTACCCTCCTCACCGTCATGGATTTTATCTCTAGTCTTGTTTATTAGCTGCACGTGACACCGGCCATAGGTTTTAGAGATGATTTCTCACACATGCCTGATGCCATCCCCAGGAAGTAGATGCTAGAATGATCACTACTGTGCAGAATGGGAAACTGGGAAGGTCCTGAGAGTCACAGTGGCTTTTCCAGGGTCACATAAGTGATAAGAAGCAGGAGCTGGGGCTGAACCTACATGTATCTCCTCCGAGCTGTGACGCTGGCCGCACCCAGGCCTTGCACAGGGGTGTGGTCAGGTAGTGTTGGTGGGAGTGTGGGCAGTAGATAGAGTTCATGGGGAAGGAGGGTCAGCAGTCAGGTACCCGGAGGGGCGTTCACAGTCTTGTA
>NW_007745483.1:6033-6659 GCF_000696425.1 Galeopterus variegatus
CATGCCGAGGGGATATGCATGTGCCATCAGCAGCGTCACCACCCCAGTTTCCTGAATCCAAGGCCAGGCCCTTTCAACACTTGGCAGTCCATCTTCTTCTGTCAAAACATCACTTCCTTTGTGCAGTCCTTTACAGCTCCCAGCCTGCTCTGCACCGTGTGATCACACTCAGTACAGCCTGGGAAGAGGTGGCCATCACTGGTTGTCCCTAACTTTATAAACAATGAGCCTTAAGGTCACACTGGGGAATATACTTACCACAGTGACAGAACAGCAGAGTGAGGCAGCATGGTTCCAGCTCAGCTGCTGCTGCCTACAGGTGTGGCTGCACCACTTCGCCACCTGCATGTAAGTAGAACATGCCCAACACAGTGAGGGGCTATCACCTCTGCCACCCTGGATGCATCTCTGTATGTGTCCCCTTCTACCAGGCACTGGGCAGCACACAGGAGGACAGGGACACAGCCCCAGGGCAGCAAAGACTGTGTGTAGTGAACCCAATCTCCTCCAGGGCTCAGTGCACAGGAGAGGCTGCAGGAAGTAGCATGTTGTGTCGGGTTGCTCAGTGGGGAGATTACCCAGGAACAGCGAGGTCACCCCAGAGCATGGCTGACAGAACAGCTGGT
>NW_007745483.1:8507-9105 GCF_000696425.1 Galeopterus variegatus
GTCTTGCTTTAGGCAGTCCTCAAATACTGGTGTCCTACTGCTCTGAGTCCCTGTAAAAAGTGCGTTTTCTGTAGTGGAGAATATACACAGATTGGGGCTGTAGTGGAACAATAGAAGGGCACTGCCACAGGTACAGGGGTGACCAAGTGTGCCATCTGATGGGTAAACGGCATGCTTCTCAGTGGGTTCATCACCCCCAAACCACCCACTGGTAACTCACACTCAACTTGCCATCCAGTAGTGCCTGGTTTCCAGCACAGTCCTAATCCCAGGACCTGTGCCTGACCACGGAACATAAAGANTTTTTTTTTTTTTTTTTTTTTTTTTTTTTTTTTTTTTTACTTATGTCAAAGAATATACATGGCATGTGATTATTACATTTAGGACATAGAATTTTGATTTTATAGATGAATATTTTTTTCCTCATATCACAGGAAACTGATTATTAAAAAATGACCTATTAGAACATGCAAATCAATTAACCCAACTAAATTCTATTAGTAGTTAAAAGGTAATTTTGCATTATTATGAGCATTTGTCAATCTTGTGTAAATACAATATCTGAAATAAACTGGAGCCCATTTCCCGCCTACCATTC
>NW_007745483.1:14455-14708 GCF_000696425.1 Galeopterus variegatus
CTGGAGAAATCCCCACACAATACTCATGACAAGACAAATTAAAGTTAAAAGCTCCTCCGCAAAAGGAGTCTTTATCTAGCTCCTAAAGCATACAAATACAGATGGGAGGTGTTTTCTGCAGGGAGGCAGAGCCCAGCCTCGGATGTAGAAGTCGGACGGACAGAGTGTGCCCCTGGGTGGTGCCACCCGAGTGGAGCATCAGGTACGTCCTCACCAAAGGCAAAGGCGGTTTGCCAGAGAAGTTTCCTATTGC
>NW_007745484.1:0-494 GCF_000696425.1 Galeopterus variegatus
ATCTCACTGAATTGGCAGCTGGGCCTGGCAACTAATAAAGCTAACCAGGAAATGACTTGGGAGGCCTTGTGCCAGTATACAGGTCCTGGCAGGCCACGTGCGCCGGGGGCCTGGCCCCGCCCTGTCCCGGGGTCGTCCACATGCACAGGCCGGGGCTCACCAGGCCTGGAGGAGCCTCCCGGGTTGTCCTGTCCTGCCTCAGTCTCCCCATCTGTAAAGGGCTCAGGACCAGAGTCATGGGGCCCACCTGGGCCGCCCGCAGCAGCCCCTGGCACTGGCACGGTGCTCCCTCCCCAAACTCCACATGAAGGCAGGGAGCCCAGCACCGGACAGTAGGATCTAGTTGTTTGGACAAGTATGTTACTGGGGCGAAGGAGGGGCCATATGTTTGTCCTAACACACCCAGGGCTTGTCCGTCCCTTTTATGTATGTAAAGGGAGAAGGGTTTAGTGAGGTCAGGCAGGTGTAAAGCAGGGGCCACGACTAGGGCCTGG
>NW_007745484.1:1426-13935 GCF_000696425.1 Galeopterus variegatus
TGGAATGGCTTATCTGGTGACGATGTTAGGGGTTCATTTTGGTCTCTTTTGTAAGGGCATACAGTGGGAGGGCCAATAAAAAGTAATTTGGGATCCATGCTCTAAAGTATCCCGCTAGGCCAGAAATGAGGGCTAAAAGGAATGAGGCTATGGAGGAGGAGGATGGGGATATAGAGATGGAAACATGTAACTGGGCGAGAATATCTCTTTTAATAGAGGGACGGGACATTGAGGCATGACCAAAAATGAGTGGGAGAAAGGAGATGAAACGCCTTTAATGTGGCAAGTTAGTGGAGGCGTTCTGTGGGGATATATATGTTTTTTCCTACCCCGACTATAGGGAAAATGTTAAGTGTGGTTGGGCCCTGAAACTCCTTTAAGACCGAGAAAATAGCTCCTGTGTCCAGGAGGAAGGAGACGGGTCAGCCATCCACAACAATAGTCACCCTGGGCTCGTGGAGGGGTCCGAGGAAGTCCAAGGAAGGAGTCCCCTGGCGCAGGGTGAACTCCTCCCGGGTTTTGGCACCAATGAAAGGGCGGAGGACCCGAGCTGATAAGGCGACAGGACCCAAGCTGACAGTTTGTGAGAGAAGTTCCGCTTTATTCAAGGACTGCACCTACATTTATAGGGTGCTGTGCTTTGGGGCGGGAGAGTGAGTGGACAGGGCGGTAACTGATTGGACGTGGCTGGGCAGGAGGTGAGCCTTGACCTGTGACTGGCTGAGGTTTGGCGTGGGTGGGCTTGGGTGTTGGCACCAGCGGGCTTGTCTACTGCGGAGAAGAACCAGGAAGGGCGCCATATTGCCAGGGTGTGTCCCTGTTCAGGCTCCCATGGGGTCCCTACACAGTGTGCCTGGATTTATGAGATGCAGCACGTTCTTTAAGAAAATTATGAACAGAACAAGAAGGGGTACATTAGAGATTTCCACAGCAGTAAAAGTCACTGAGTTATCACTTTACATCCCAAGAGAAACACACCCTACCCGTACAGACTCCACAGCTACAAGCTCAGTCACAAAATAGCTGAACTTTGCCGTTGCATGATACAGCAACACCGAGAAGTCGTCCTGATGAGCAACACTGAGATTCATAAGGACCTTCAGCTGGGAATCCCTCCTTCTTTTATGAGGTTTCAGGAGATTGTGAAACGGGAGTTTCTGACTAGGAAATCCTTGTATTCGGCTGCTGACTGGCAACCCCCTGAAAGGGAAATGGACCATGGCCAGAGGGAAGCCTTGGAGGACACTGTCATACAGGTCATGGAGATGATCAACGTCAAGACCAGAAAGCGCATCACTGACTTTGAGGAGTCACGGTATGGCTATCGTCAAATGAATCCCCATATACGGGGCTGAGTACATCCTGGACCTGCTGCCTCTCTACTAAAATCACAAGGGGAAGAAAATGATGGTTCGTGAGAGGAGCCATGCCTATCTAAAGCAGACTTTCAGCAAGATCCAATTTGTGGAGCACAGGGAGCTGGATGCACAGGAGAATCTGGATCCTGATCCTTTCTCTCGAATACTCTGAAGAAGCTTGTTCCCTTTTGGTTCCTTAGGTTGAAGAATGAGAACAAAAAAGCCAAAGAGAAAAAGATAAATATATTCATTTCCTTGTCTGGACGTTTTGACATGTTTGTGAGATTTATGGGAAACTTTGAGAAGACATGTCTTATTTCAAATCAGAACATCAAGCTCATCATTCTGCTTTTGAGCTCTGTCTCCAACCCTGACAAGGCCAAACAAACTGAGCTGATGAGAGATTATTACATTAAATATCCTAAAGCTGACATGCAGATTTTGCCTGTGTCTGGAGTGTTTCCAAGAGCACTAGCCCTTGAAGTAGGAACTTCTCAGCTTAATAATGAATTTTTGCTGTTCCTCTGTGATGCTGACCTTCTGTTTACTACCGAACTCCTTCAATGGTGTTGAGCAGATACAGTTCTGGGCCAACAAATATATTTTCCAATTTTCCAATCATCTCTAGCCAGTACATTCCAAAGATTATTTACTATGGGAAAGTTTCTAGTAACAACCATTTTGTCTTTACTCAAAAAACTGGCTTCTGGAGAAACTATGGGTTTGACATTACTTGTACTTATAAGGGAGATCTTGTCCAAGTGGGCAGCCTCAATGTTTCCATCCAAGGCTAGGGGTTAAAGGATGTGAACTTTTTCAACAAGGTTGTCTAGACAAGTTTGAAGACGTTTAGCAGCTAAGAAGTTGGAGTAGACCATGTCCATCAGCCTGTCTCTTGTGATTTTTTTTTTGAGGGGGGGCTTTTATTTATTTTTGTAATGAAAGTGAGAGAAAGAATAAAAGAAAGAAGCCAGAAGAGAGAGAATCTAATAGAAATATAAGAACTATGACCCATCCACAGGACAAGCCACTACTAGGCCTTTGGATGTGCTGTTCACACATTCTAGATCAATTTCTCTGTTCCTGCATAATCAGGTCCTTTTCATCATCTGGGTCTCAGAAAGACCATTTCCATACCTAGGTGTTCTCTGCACAACCTATTAGAGTACACTTCCAACCTAACTCCCAGTCCCTGGTACTTTTTTGTTATTTTTTTAATCTTTCTTTTTAAATTTTTTTTCTTTATTTTTATAGCAGTTTTAGTTTTACAGGGAAATTGAGCAGAAAGTATAAATACTTCCCATGCTTTCCCCGCACATGCACATGTTCTCCTAATATTGACATATTACATTAGTGTGGTACATTTGTTACAATTATGAATCAATTTTGATACATTATTATTAACTTAATTTTATGGTAGGGGTCCCTCTTTGTATTGTGCAATTCTGTGGGTTTTGCCTAATGCATAATGTCATGTATTCACCATTACAGTATCATACAGAGTAGTTTTGCTGCCCTAAACATCCTCTCATTCATCCTTCCTTCTGTCCCTCATCCCCTGAAATACTAGAACCTCTGCTTTTTTTCCGCATTACGTCAAACATTTATCATTTCTTTGTGATCGCGATCTTGATCCCAAACAATACAAAATGTTCTTGGGGCCCAATACATGGACATATGGGTCCACACAGCAGTTGGCTAAAATGTGGCTAGAAAAAAGTGATCCAAAAGCAGCAATTATAATGGCTCAAAGAGGACAGTCTAATGTCAAGATCTGCAAGAAAAGATGTTTTTAATTATGTAATTTCTCAAAAAATGTTCAGCGATCAGTTTTTGAAGTCCATACAAGGATATATTTTACAAGTGGTTTTCTTACATAGGACCCCTTTAAAATTAAGCCTTTTGAACAAAAATGTGATCAGTGTTGGCCTTGGAACACATGTGCTTGCTGAACATTATGTAGCACACCTGCTTAATTTTGTCTCAGAATAAACCTGATGAACAAAACATTTTTTAAAATGTCCTTTTCAGATCCCTTTGCTACAGTCCTATGGCAGAAAACGTGAAAGTTCCTGCAAAGTACTGTTGGAACAAAACACTGCAACTCTGGTAGATGTTCTGTTGTAACTATTAGCATTGCACAGATTCTACCTTCTGTCTTTTTTACAATAAATTTTTTTAAAAGCCACTTCAAGTTCCAGTTGTAAAAAAAGGAAATGTGATAATAGCAGTATCATCATCATCTTCAAAAGAGCTTTCCAAAGTTGATTATTTCCCGCAAATTGCATTCTCATCATGGTCATGACTTTTCTAAAAGCAAGTGGAGGTAGGAAAGATAATATCTGTAGCTGTTCTTGTTGTAAGTCATTTGGCCTAAATGGACCTGGCACTAAATTTCAAGGATTGGCATTTTCTCTCTTCCCGACCCTTCTCTTTTAAGGGTAAAATATTAATATTTACAATAACAGAGAAGAATTATTGTAAGAAATCTACCTTACACAAGCTAAAACAACAACAACAACAACAACAACAAACAAAACACACCTTAATTAGTTGAGGAAAATGTGTTTGGTTTTATTCACTTCATCCTGACTGTGTTATGCTGGCGGAGATGATTATTTTGTTCTTTAATTGCTGCTGTTTTATCCTTTGTATCTGAAACACCTTTAATTTATTAAATTTATTAATTCATTGGGATCATTATTTAGGGCTCTGCCATTCCTTGAGTACCTGTTAGTTATTAGTATTTATGTGTATCAAAGTGTGTTTAATATGTTTTATTTGCAGTAAGCTGAGCTCTAAAGATTTCCTTTTGAAAACGCTTTTCCCCCTCCTTCATGTTTACATTCCTTACCATTTAACTAAATATTGTGTTCTTTGACCACATTGGTGCTCACGTGTTTTGAGGACAAAGGTGAAGTGAATCTGTCATTACACCAGAGTGTGTGTTTGTTGTAAACTCAGAGATCAAATGTGCCTTAATAAATATTGGTTTCATTTAGATTTCAAACAATGATAGACTTGCCATTTAACATATGTCATTGGGGATCTGCTTATTTGTAAATAGCCTATCGCTCATTTCTAAAAATAAGCCAGTGAACCATAGAAAAAAAGACACTACAGTGTGTGAGACAGTCAGAGACACAGAGAAGAGGAGCCAAACAGCCCCTTTGTACATCCAGAAATGATAGTCATTTGACCACTCGCAGATTCCTAAAATTCATCCTACAGCACGAACTTCATGGATAATCCACTCTGAGGAGGCCTCTCCTGACCCTTCTGAGGGTAATGCTTGTGACTGGAGGCAGTGGATAGGGGCATGGGCTGTGCTGTGGAGGAAGCCTGAATTCCAACCCTGTTTTCTCTACCACTTACCATCTGGTTGACACTGGGAAAATCATATAATCAGCTGGGCCTCAGACTTCTCATTGTAAAATGGTGATGGTGGCCCCTGTAATTCACGCAAGGTGCTGGCATGTGCCAAGCCTGGGGTAAATGGTAATTGTAAGTATAAACATTATTGGTATTGTTATTCCTGATGGCCATTGACTATTGCTGTATTTTTCTCCTTTGTGGGACAGGGACCTCACTACTCTGAGTTAGGTCCAATCCATCCCGCCCTGTGGTCCATTGTGGGGATAGTGGCAGTCATCACAAAGGCTTCGGGAGGGGAAGGGGGTGTGGTACACAGAATATGGCCCCCAAAGATGTCCACGTCCTAATTCCCGGAACCTGTGAATATCTTCTCTTACATGGCCCAATATAATCACAATGATCCTGATAAGTGAAAGAAGGAGGCAAGAGAATCTTGCCTATATATCCTATATTCTAGGTCATAATATAAATCTTAACAAATTTAAAAGAACTAAAGTACTATACAAGATAGTCTCTGACCATCATGAAACTAATCTAGAAATTAATGTCAGAAAAAAATCTGGAAAATTTCCAAGTGCTTGGAAATTAAACACACTTATAAATATCCTAGGGGTCAAAGAGTAAATCAGAAAGCAAATTAGAAAATATTTTGAATTAACTGGCACTGAAAGCACAATATATCAAAATGTGTGGCATGCAGCTAAAGCTGTGCTTATAGGAAAAATTATGGCATGAAATTCTTACATTAGAAAAGAAGGCCTCAAACCAATGATCTAAGCTTCCACCTTACAAGATTAGAAAAACACAAACAAATTGAACCTAAGGCAAGCCGATGAAAGCAAATAATAAAGATAAGAAATCAACAAAATCAAAAACATTAAAAAATCAATGAAACCAACAGTTAGTTCCTTGGAAAGGTCAATACAATTGCTCAAACTATCCAGACTGACCGAAAACACAAACAGGAAATAAAGAGAAGACATAAATTACCAATATTAGGAGTGAAAGAGGGAAACAGAAGGAAAAATGGGGAGATATGGTTTAATGGGTACAGTTTCACTTTTGCAAGATGAAAAAGCTCTGGAGACAGATGGTGGTGTTGGTTCACAGCAATGTGAACGTGATTAATGCCAATGAAGTGTACACTTAAAATGGTTAAAGTAGTAAATTTTTTGTTATGTGTATTTTACCACAATTTAAGAAATAAATAATTTTTAAGCTAATCAATGGCTGTTCAGTGAAGGAGGATGAGTCCCCCTTACCCACAACTGCTGCAAAAACTCGTCTTGCCAGTCCTGGAATTCCAGATACCCATGGCCCTCATTGACCTGAAACTCCTGGTCTGAGCAACTGGTGGAGCTGGCACCCCTCTTTAGAATTCATCAGGGGAGTCTCAGCCTCATGATGCCAACAGACATGTCTAGAGGGTTTTGTCTTCATGAGGCCTTTGTGTCCTATGATATTGATCAATTTGTGCAACTATGTGCCTTACCCAGAATGATGATCCCAGCTGCCTAGATAAGTATCTCTTCCCCAAGGTCCCCAGCTGAAGGGGCTGGCACCCATCTTCAGCGTGGCTTCTGACCCAACCACCCAGCTGCTGACAAAGTCTATAATCCAAAGCCTGAATGATAGAAAGATATTTCCAGATTCAAGTCAGAACAGAACAGACCTCATGGGTCTATCATTTTCTATAAGGAAAATATCTCCCCATTTTCCCTCATTGCCCACATTTTCTATCTTCCCTTTGAGTGCCTCCCCACCCAGATTCCTGATCCAGCCAGTCATCAGGTGCCCTGGGGGGAAAAACAAAAATCAGTCAGTGTCCTTGGCTTTCAGATTGCTGCAATGGGGCTTAGCTTGATGAAAGTACTCCAGTCAAACTTGACCCAACTTAAGAATTCCTCTCTCCATGGGGTGTTCTCTTATCTTTATCTTTTCCAAAAAATAAAAACATTTAAATCATTGTCAAGGCTGGGGAATATCGGGGCATGTAAGTCTATGGGCACCATACAACTCCAGTGCTATGTAAATATGTGAGGGATCCCTGGGTTGTAGAGATGGCTGCAAGGATTAGAACCTATATAGCTGCTTTGTAAACCCTTCCACAAAAGAAGGAAAGAGTGAGTTTCTAATGTTCCATAGGAAGTTGACATAATATTACTATCAGAACTCAACAAAAAGAGTTTAGTTGGATAAGCTGTATGTTTATGTCTTAGGCAACCATTAAGTAAGAAAACAGTAGAAAAGTAGATCCTTTTTGCTTTTGGTGTTTTTTAATTTTTTATTGAGGTGAAAGTAAAGTAGATTTCTGAAGTCTTCTAGCAATCAGGTAGCTAATAAAAATGGATTCAATGTAAGACTGAAAAATCAAGTTCGGGAAATCTTCCAGAAAGTTGAATAAATAGACTAAAGGAATGAAACAATATAAAATAAAGTCTTTCCACATACCAGGCAGCTGCCAAAATTGTAAACTAAAAGAAAAATAAGGTCTTAATAAAGGTGGTCTAGAATAGATTAAGAAAATTTCCAGATACTGACAGCAGAGGAAAAAGCAGAGAAAATTATGAAAGAAATGATGCAAAGACTGCTCCTAAAAAAAAGAGCATGAGAATCCAGCACAGACGAATAAAGACATAGACAAAGTATTACTGTAAAGTCACAATAAATAAAAATAATGAGTAAATCAAAAAAAAGGGACAAAAAACACAATAAAATATGTGCAGGAAATCTGAAGAGACACGAATATATATGGATGAAAAACTGAGCACATAAAAATATGCTCGACTCGTTCAAAATGCAAATTAAAACTCAAGGAGATGCCACGACACACCTATTAGAATGGCCAACATTAAAAGGACTGACTGTATCGAGTGTTCCTGAAGATGTGGAGCAACTGCAACCCTCTGACACTGCTGGTGGGAACACAAAATGACAGGGCCACTTTGAAAAATATGTCATCAGTTTCGCAATAATGCTGTAAAAAAAATAAACTTCGGATGAATTAAAGTCAAGGAACTTATGGAGCAAGGAGAGCAAGGGAAGTATTTATGGTGAATATGAAATAAAATAGAAAACAATCTTAAAAGGGCTAAAAAAGAAAAAAGGTTATAATGAAAAGTACAAGGGTGTCCCAAGAGTCCTGGGTTGAAAACTGGCTGCACCAGGAGCTGGTGATTTGACCTTGAATGAGATACTTATCTTCTCTTATCCTCAAGTTACCTTATCTATAATTGAGTATAGAGATTTATATTTTTTAATGAAGATGTGGGTAATGAACAGAGACAACAAAATTGATTTACAGTGTAGCAGGAGCTCGAACACACATATCTCCTGGGAGAAGCCACTCCTGACCACATAGGTTCTGGGGCCCTCCTCTGTTCGGGACATCCCCTGGATCACCCCTCCCATGACTCTCATGAACTTATTCTGTTGTTATGTTATCTTCTGGATGGTTCTCTGCTCATTATACTCTGGGCTCTTTGAGAACTTTATCCTTCATGAACCATTTCTGAACCATAGATTTTTGGAGCCTGCCTAGCCCAGAGCCCAGAGTCTGATTTCCAGCAGGTGCTCAGGCAAGTTTTAGTTTTTGAGTAATGACATATGCTCCTCACTTAATCACATATAGCCATTATTAAACCAGCAATATGTTTACTGGAAATAATACAGTGTAAATGAGAAATCACAGGAACTCTCTTTGCAAACTTCTGTTCTCTTAGAGGCGGATGTGCAGGAAAAGGTCCTTGGCTGTCTCCTAAAAGATACCTTCTAAGACCTTAGAATATTCTGCCTGATAAGAGTGTTTTTTATGCTTCAGATCTTGAGTCATGCTGTACCAATGGAGTCACATAAGTTTTTCCTAACAATATGATTTGTGGTGAATATCTGCTTTTGCTCTGGAGAAACTGGAGTCTGAGTGCTGATGTCAGTCACGCAAGCCTATGTGACTGACTCCCAGTAAAAACTCTGAACATCCAGGCCCAGGTGAGCTTCCCTGGTTGGTAACACTTCACATGTGTTGTCACACATCACTGCTGGGAGAATATGTAGACATGTCCTCATGACTCCCACTGGGAAGTAACACCTGGAATCTTGCATCTGGCAGACCTGAAATTTCACCCCATGCACCTTTGTCCTTTACTGCTTCTAATCCTTTCACTTTAATAAACTGTAACTGTGAGTACAATAGATTCTGACTCCTGCGAATCCAGAAGATCATCAAACCTGAGGGTGGTCTTGCAGATCGCTGCCATAGAGGGCTTGCGCACTTTACCACATGCTTTGTCCAGAAGCATCTAGTACCGACATATTCCCTACTTTTATATTTATAACAAATCTTGGACTCTGGTACTTTCTCAGATCAGCCGTCAATTACAGACTACACCGGCTAATTCACCGAAGTCTTCCTGTATATAGAGAGGCTGATGAACAGACTAGGCCCTCAACAAATACATTTTTAATAAACACAACACTACCAATCTGGTTATTTTAATTTTTAAGTATGAGGCATAGGTGTCACTCAGCCCGTGTCTGCAGAATCAAGTATGTGAACCCAGGGATCAGTGGATATGGGAAGTCCGTAGATCATTTTCACTCTCATAAGGCTGCTCCCCTTTTTTACCTCCTGCTTCTTGGCTGCCCCTTTCACAGTTGGTTTGCCTATGTGTGTGTGTGTGTGTGTGTGTGGATCTGTGTCCCTCCTGTGTTCCTCCTTAGCACTTCAACTGTTTTTCTGTTTATGTGTCTGTCTGCCCCACCAGAGCATGATATCCCCCACAGCAAACACCGTACGTATTGGGATCTCACTCATTCTTCATAGCAATCGTATACTGTACACATTGTAATTTGTATTTCAGAAGTGGGGAAACAAACACAAAAGATGTGAGTACCTTTCTCACCATCACAAGGTCAGTGTGTGTCAAAGCCAGGATGGAAACCCATGGCTATTTCATGACATAGCCTGTAAGGAGACAGCGCTGGTAGGACCCAAGTAATTTTGCCTCAGCAAGTTCCCCAGCTTTCTTTCCTTTTCCTTCTATATAGGTTCTAATCCTTGCGGCCATCTCCACAACCTAGGGACCTCTCATGTATTTAGGGTAAATTGAGGTACCCTGCATTTAGTCTCACTTTTTTGAACCACAGATGTTCACTCCTTTTGGACCGGGAAATATTTTTAAACCTCTGTAAGAGGGAGGAATAATAACTGTTTATAGCCCCCTGCCATCCCCTAAGCACAATGGGTTCTGAGTAGGATTTTTTTTTACAAAACTGTTCTTTTGGGGGGGTTAACGATGTGAATGAGGGCTCAGAGGTGTAACCTGCTGCCATTGTGCATGGTAATAGGGGCATAAGACTGCAATCTGGTAGCTGGAGGGGCTTCTGAGTAAAATCTGTTGACTGTGAAACCATAAGAGGATTTTGTAGAGAAAAAAGAGATTTGTAGCTGTTCTGTCCCCCACTCTGAGTCACTTTGAACTGATCTCCCTGGCACTTCGTGCTTCTTTCCTTGGAATCCCAACTATTGAAGGACAGATGAGATCACAGAGGATGTTGTGGCATTTCACTGTGCAGATTGTCATGCAAGTTCTTAACTGTCCCCGTACAAACTGTCCCAAATGGCTTTAGTATTCTAGTTATATTTCTCTGTAGCAAAATAAAATAAGCATGTTATGAAAAAGAAATGTTTTCATTTCTTCAAAATTTTTGGCAGCTGGCCAGTACAGGGATTGAACCCAGGACCTTGGTGTTATCAGCATCATGCTCTAACCAAGTGAGCTACCTGGCCAGCCTAAAAACTGTTTTTAAATGTTTGTCTCTGTGTCAACGATTTCATCTGGAACACCATTTTGTCCAGCTGAACCCACAGCTGAAGACACCCTAAAAGTGGTGGAAGGCGAGTTTCCACAAGGGAGTGCTCCAAACTGTCCCGACATGGGCCCTGTTGGGATTCCAAAGAAAGAAGCCCTGAATGCCAGGGTGATCAGTCCAAAGCATTTATTAGGGGAACTTCTTTACAGTGGGCTGCAGCATCCTCACTATGGACAGCAAGAGAAAGGAATTTTCTACCTAGGTATGTCTGCAGTGAAGGGGTCAAGGTATGGAGAGTTTTACATGAGATTTTAAGGGATTTGGTTCAGGGCCAAAGCTAGTTTCTTTCAGTGTTGAGTTCTAAACTGTTTAGGCAACAATCTAAACACCTTTATCTGTGCCTGGGAATGTTCAAGGCCCCAGCCTGGATTCAAGCCCTGCAGGGAAAACATGCAGCTGTGGGGGTCACACAGCAGTCAAGGTACCCTGTACTTAAGGGTCAGGACAATAGAAAAAGAGGGGGGAGGGAGCAGGGGACCTACAGACACCACGTGAGATCTGTGTCATATTTTGAGATATGCTTCCTTCAAGGGAAGAACAAAGCCTTTAAGTAATCCTGTGTGTATGTGTGTGTGTGTGTGTATATATAAATATAATATATATAAATATAAATATACACACACACATATCATCAGTGTATATATGCATATATTATTTACATTATATTATATATTATATACACACACACACATATCATCAGTTCTGCATTCAACACTTTCACAAGCTTTTACTTTGAGCAAGGACTTTGAACTCAGAACCTGAATCCCCAAATCTGTTTCTTCCTGGAGTCAGACATTGTCAATTTTGTAAAACCTTTGACTCATCTTTGTAGGGGTTTAAAGTGGTCATACATGTACAGAACCAAGCACAAAGAAGTGACTAACAGATAGCACATGCCCAACACATGAGTTTTTATAATATTTCCTGATATTATTAAAGAACTCAGTAAATGAGGCTCTTGTCATAACTGTAAAACTGTACACAGCTCTGGGGTCCGTCAGACTGTTCACAGTCATATAGAACATATCGAAATTATCAGGGCTGACTGGTTACCTCACTTCAGAGAGTGTTGTGCTGGTAACACCAAGGTCACGGGTTCAGATCCTCTTACCAGCCAGCAGCCAAAAATAATAAATTATTTGGGCAAATTAATAGAGCAGTAACTTTTTAACTGTGCAGAGGTTGATAACAGCATAGAAACAAGAGCAGGGAGTTCTTAGAGTGACAGCATCAGGACAGGCATCTTACAGGGAACATGGACACCTTACAAAGTTTGAAGAGACGGGAACCTGGAGGTGCCCATTCTGTCTCTGTCCTCTAGGTAGGGTCCAATGCTAAAAATGAGATGCAATCCAGAAACAGCCGAACATGAGAAAAGCCCACCTCTACATGACTTAGAACTTACAGAAACTTTAGTTCCAGAGAATAGAAAAAGAGTTTTCATATCCCAATTCATATTATGAACCTAGCATAACCTTGATACCAAAGTCCAACAGAGAATACATGCAATAACAGTACAAGTTAAAGGCACTCAAGAGGACAGACATAAAAATCCACAATTAGGACACAGAATACCCATGACCAAGTTGTATTTACCCTAGGAATGCATGGTTGATTTAAAGGTAGAAGTTGACTTCCGGTCAAGGTAGTGGAATAGCGGTCCCCAGCGTCACTCTCTCCCATAGATCAACCAATTTACAACTATTAAAAATCAATGACACTAAACCTGGGGCCACTAGAGCTGAGGGGAAGGGGAGAGAACTATGGAGTTCATGAAGGCAGGAGAAACCACAATGAGAGAAAGAAAGGACCGCTCCCCCCATTTGGAGTGCTGGCTGCTTCACTTCCTGTCCCGACCCGCGGGATATTCAACGCAGACCCTGGAGGGGGGAGTGGGAATTGGAT
>NW_007745485.1:0-984 GCF_000696425.1 Galeopterus variegatus
TGAGAATTCTGTGTCAAAATCTCTGTGAAAAGAGTCCGAGAAGCTTCCACGTTTAGAATCCTGTATAAGTCACTGAACCGACGAAGTGGTAGTTAGGAGAGTGTTAGAACTCAAAACAGTTTTGTTTCTGAAGGTCTATGTAAATCACCCTGCAAAAGCCATTCAAACAGGTTTGCAAAAGGGTGTTCTATATATCTGCCAGAAACAATTACTAGACGTTGAGCTTTTAGAAGGAAGATTAACTCTAAGGGAACAAGCAGTAGAATGTGTTTCTCACACCTAGGCTGTAGGAATTCATGTTTGGAAGTTCTATGGTGAAGCCCATTGAAGCCTTCGTTGGATACGGGTTGTGAGAATTCAGTTTCAAAATCTCGGTGAAAAAGCGTCAGAGGAGCTACCCAGTTTAGAATCCAGGATAACTCACTGAACCGATAAAATGGTAGTTAGAAGAGAGTTAGAGCTCAAAAAAGTTTTGTGTCTGATAGTCTACGTAAATCACCCTGCAAAAGACAATAAAACAGGCTTGGAAAATTGTGTTCTATATCTCTGGCAGAAATACTCACTGGAGGTTGAGCTGTTAGAAGCTAGTTTAACTCTAAGTGAACAACCATCAGAATGTTCTTCTCACATCTGGCCTGTAGGAATTCAGGTTTCCAAGTTCTATGAAGAAGCAAATTGGAGCCTTCTTTGGAAACGCATTGTGAGAATTCTGTTTCAAAATACCTGTGAAAAGGGGTCAGAGAAGCTTCCCCATTTAGAATCCAGGATAACTCACTGAACCAAAGAAGTGGTAATTAGAACAGAGGTAGAGCTCAATACAGTTTTGCTTCTGAAAGTCTATGTGAATTCACACTGCAAAAGCCATTCAAACAGTCTTGGAAAAGTGTGTTGTATACCTCTGCCAGAAAGTCACTTTTTTGAGCTCATAGAAGCAAGTTTAACTCTATGGGTAAAGGCAACATAATGTGCTTCTCATATCTATCC
>NW_007745485.1:1498-7591 GCF_000696425.1 Galeopterus variegatus
CCATTCAAACAGTCTTGGAAAAGTGTGTTGTATACCTCTGCCAGAAAGTCACTTTTTTGAGCTCATAGAAGCAAGTTTAACTCTATGGGTAAAGGCAACATAATGTGCTTCTCATATCTATCCTGTAGGAATTCAGGTTTGCAAGTTCTATGGGGAAGCCCATTGGAACATATGGTGGAAAAAGCTTGTGAGAATTCTGTTTCAAAATGTCTGTGAAAAAGCGTCAGAGAAGCTTCCCCGCTTGAATCCAACATAAGTAACTGAACCGAAGAAGTGGTAGTTAGAAGAGAGTTAGACCTCAAAACAGTTTTGTTTCCATTGTTAATGGGTTATGTGAATTCTGTGTCAAAATCTCTGTGAAAAAGAGTCAGAGAAGCTTCCTGGTTTTGATTCCTGCGTAAGTCATTGAACTGAAGAAGTGGTGGTTAGACTTGAGTTAGAGTTCAAAACAATTTGTTTGAGAAAATTATACGTGAATTCACACTACAAAGAGCATTCAAATAGGCTTCAAAAAGTGTGTATTATATTCCTACCAGAAACACTCACTGGACGTTGACCTGTTAGAAGCTAGTTTAACTCTAAGGGAACAAGCAGCAGAATGTGCTTCTCACATCTAAACTGTAGGAATGCTGTTTTGCAAGTTCTATGGGGATGTGCATTGGAGCCTTAATTGGAAACACGTTGTGAGAATTCTGCTTCAGAATCTCTGTGAAAAAGCATCAGAGAAGCTTCCCCGTTCAGAATCCAGCATAACTCACTGAACTGGAGAACTGGTAGTTAGAACAGAGGTAGAGCTCAAAACAGTTTCAATTGGAAATTATACGTGAAATCTCAGGGCAAACGGCATTCAAACAGGCTTGGAAAAGTGTTGTATATCTCTTCCAGAGACACTCACTGGAGGTTGAGCTTTTACAAGCAAGTTTAAATCTATGGGAACAAGCAGAAGTACTTGCTTCTCACATGTAGCCTGTAGGAATTCAGGTTTGCAAGTTCTATGGGGAAGCCCATTGGAGCCTATGGTGGAAATGGCTTGTGAGAATTCTATTTCAAAATCTCTGTCAAAAAGTGTCAGAGATGCTTCCCCATTTAGAATCCAACATAAGACACTGAACCAAAGAAGTGGTAGTTAGAAGAAGGGTAGAGCTCAATACAGTTTTGCTTCCAAAAGTCTATGTGAATTCACATTGCAAAAGCCATTCAAACAGGTTTGAAAAGGGGGTTGTATACCTGTAGCTGAAACAGTCACTTTGTTGAGCTTTTAAAAGCAAGTTTGACTCTATGGGAACAAGTATAAGAATGTGCTTCTCTTGGGCCGGCCCGGTGGCGCACTGCTACAGTGCGCCGCTTGGGAGCGTGGTGGCGCTCCCGCCGAGGGTTCGGATCCCACATACAGACTGGTTCCCGCTCACTGGCTGAGCGAGGTGCGGGTGCAACGCCGAGGGTTGCGATCCTGTTGCCGGACAAGAAGAAAGACAAAAAAAAAAGAATGTATCCTGTAGGAATTCAGGTTTGAAAGTTCTATGGGGAAGTCCATTGGAGTCTTTGTTGGAAACTGGTTGTGAGAATTCTGTTTCAAAATCTCTGTGAAAAAGCGTCAGAGAAGCTTCCCTGTTTAAAATCCTGCATAACTCAATGTTCTCAGCACCACGCTCACCCAGTGAGCAAACCGGCCATCCCTATATGGGATCCAAACCCGTGGCCTTGTTGTTATCAGCACCGCACTCTCCCTAGTGAATAACTCACTGTTCTGAAGAAGTGGTAGTAAGAAGAGAGGTAGAGGTCAAAAGTTTTGTTTCGGAAAGTCTATGCGAAATAACACAGAAAAAGGCCTTCATATAGGCTTCGAAAACTGTGTTCTTTATCTCTGCCAGAAACACTNAAACTGGTTGTGAGAATTCTGTTTCAAAATCTCTGTGAAAAAGCGTCAGAGAAGCTTCCCTATTTAAAATCCTGCATAACTCAATGTTCTCAGCACCACGCTCACCCAGTGCGCAAACCGGCCATCCCTATATGGGATCCAAACCCGTGGCCTTGGTGTTATCAGCACCGCACTCTCCCGAGTGAATAACTCACTGTTCTGAAGAAGTGGTAGTAAGAAGAGAGGTAGAGGTCAAAAGTTTTGTTTCGGAAAGTCTATGCGAAATAAGACAGAAAAAGGCCTTCATATAGGCTTCGAAAACTGTGTTCTTTATCTCTGCCAGAAACACTCACTGGATGTGGAGCTGTTACAAGCTAGTTTAACTATAAGGGAACAAGCAGGAAAATGTGCTTCGCACATCTCTCCTGTAGGAATTCAGGTTTGCAAGTTCTATGGGGAAGCCCTTTGGAGGCTAGGGTGGAAACGGCTTGTGAGAATTCTGTTTCAAAATCTCTGTGAAGGGCCAGCCTGTGTCTCACTCGGGAGAGTGTGGTGCTGATAACACCAAGGCCATGGGTTCGGATCCAATATACAGATGGCTGGTTTGCTCACTGGCTGAGCATGGTGCTGACAACACCAAGTCAAGGGTTAAGATCCCCTTACTGGTCATCTTTAAAAAAAAAAAAAAATCTCTGTGAAAAAGCGTCCGGGAAGCTTCCACATTTACAATCCAGCATAACTCACTGAACTGAAGAACTGGTAGTTAGAACAGAGGTAGAGCTCAATACAGTTTGTTTTCGGGAATTATAAGTGAAATCACACTGCAAACGGCATTCAAACAAGCTTGGAAAAGTTTGTTGTATATCTCTGCCAGAAACACTCAGTGGAGGTTGAGCTCTTAGAAGCTAATTTAACACTAATGGAACAAGCAGCAGAATGTGCTTCTCACATCTAGACTTTAGGAATTCAGGTTTGCAAGTTCTTTCTGAAAGCCCATTGGAACCTTCGGTGGAATCTTGTTGTGAAATTATTGTTTCAAAAACTATGTGAAAAATTGCCAGAGAAGCTTCACCGTTTAAAATCCAGTATAACTAACTGATCCGAAGAAGTGGTAGTTAGAACAGACGTAGAGCTCAAAACAGTTTTATTTCACAGAGTCTATTTGAAAAATACACTGCAAAAGCCATTCAAACAGGATTCAAAAAGTGTGTTTTATATCTCTGCCAGAAACACTCACTGGAGGTTTTGCTTTTGGAAGCAAGTTTAACACTAAGGGAAAGAGTTGCAGAATGTGCTTCTCACATCTAGCCTGTGGGAATTCATGTTTGCAAGTTCTATGGGGAAGCCCATTGGATCCTTCGTTGGAAACGGGTTGTGAGAATTTTATTTCAAAATCTCTGAGATAAGGGTTCAGAGAAGCTTTCCCGTTTAGAATCCAGCATAACTCACTGAACCAAAGAAGTGGTAGTTAGAACACAGGTAGAGCTAAAACAGTTTTGTTATGGAAAGTCTTTGAANTGGAAACGGCTTGTGAGAATTCTGTTTCAAAATCTCTGTGAAGGGCCAGCCTGTGTCTCACGCGGGAGAGTGTGGTGCTGATAACACCAAGGCCACGGGTTCGGATCCAATATACAGATGGCTGGTTTGCTCACTGGCTGAGCATGGTGCTAACAACACCAAGTCAAGGGTTAAGATCCCCTTACTGGTCATCTTAAAAAAAAAAAAAAATCTCTGTGAAAAAGCGTCCGGGAAGCTTCCACATTTACAATCCAGCATAACTCACTGAACTGAAGAACTGGTAGTTAGAACAGAGGTAGAGCTCAATACAGTTTGTTTTCGGGAATTATAAGTGACATCACACTGCAAACGGCATTCAAACAAGCTTGGAAGAGTTTGTTGTATATCTCTGCCAGAAACACTCAGTGGAGGTTGAGCTCTTAGAAGCTAATTTAACACTAATGGACCAAGCAGCAGAATGTGCTTCTCACATCTAGCCTGTAGCAATTCAGGTTTGCAAGTTCTATCGGGAAGCCCATTGGATCCTTCCTTGGAAACGGGTTGTGAGAATTCTCTTTCAAAATCTCTGTGAAAAAGACTCAGAGAAGCTTCCCCATTTAGAATCCAGCACAACTCAATGCCCGGAGAATTGGTAATTAGAACAGAGGTATTGCTCAAAACAGTTTTCTTTCAGAAAGTCTATGTGAAATCACACTGCAAAAGCCATTCAAAGAGGCTTCAAAAAGTGTGTTGTATATCTCTGCCAGAAACATTCACTGGAGCTTGAGCTTTTAGAAGCAAGTTTAACTCTAAGGGAAGAAGCAGCAGAATGTTTTCTCACAACTAGCCTGTAGGAATTGTGGTTTACAAGTTCTATGGGGAAGAACATTTGAGCCTTCATTGGAAATGGGTTGCTATAATTCTGTTTCAACAACTCTCTGAAAAAGTGACAGAGAAGCTTCCCATTTAGAATAAAGCATAACACACTGATCCAAAGAAGTGGTAGTTAGAACAGAGGTATAGCTCTAAACAGTTTAGGATCAGAATGTCTATGTGAAATCACACTGCAAAAGCCATTCGAAAAGTGTGTTGTATATCACACTGCAAAAGGCTTCAAAAATAGTGTAGTATATCTCTGGCTGAAACACACACGGGAGGTTGAGCTTTTAGAATCAAGTTTAACTCTAAGGGAAGAAGCAGAAGAATGTGCTTCTCACATATATCCTGTAGGAATTGAGGTTTGCACGTTCTATGAGGATGCCCATTGGCCCCTTCATTGGAAATGGGTTGGGAGAATTCTGTTTCAAACTCTCTGAAAAAAAGACAGAGAAGCTTCCCCGTTTAGCATCAAGCATAACTCACTGAGCCGAAGTACTAGTAGTTAGAAGAGAGGTAGAGCTGAAAACAGTTTTGTTCCTGAAAGTCTATGTAAATAAGACTGCAAAAGCCATTCAAACAGGCTTGGAAAGTGTGCTGTATATCTCTGCAAGAAACACTCAGTGGAGCTTGAGCTTTTAGAAGCAAGTTTAACTCTATGGAAATAAGCAGCAGAATGTGCTTCTTTAATGTAGCCTGTAGGGAATAAGGTTTGCAACTTCTATGGGGAAGCCCAAGGAGCCTTCGTTGGAATCGGGCTGTGAGAAATCTGTTTCAAAATCTCTCTGAAAAAAAGACAGAGAAGCTTCCCCGTTTAGAATCCAGCATAACTCACTGAGCCAAAGTACTGGTAGTTAGAACAGAGTTAGAGCTCAAAACAGTTTGTTTTCCAAAAGTCTATGCAAATCACACTGCAAAAGCCATTCAAAGAGGCTTCAAAAAGTGTGTTGCATATCTCTGGCAGAAACACTCACTGGAGGTTGAGCTTTTAGAAGCAAGTTTAACTCAAAGGGACAAGCAGCAGAATGTGTTTCTCACATGTATCCTGTTGGAATTTAGTTGTGCAAGTTCTAAGGGCACACCCATTGGAGCCTTCGTTGGAAATGGGTTGTGAGAATTCTGTGTCAAAATCTCTGTAAAAAAGTGTCTGAGAAGCTTCTCCATTTAGAATCCAGCATAACCCACTGAACTGAAGAAGTGGTAGTTAGAACAGATATAGAGCTAAAACGCTTTGGTTTTGGAAAGCCTGTGAAATCACACTGCAAAAGCCACTCAAACTGGCTTGGAAATTGTGTTGTATATCTCTGACAGAAACACTCACTGGAGGTAGAGCTTTTAGAAGCAAGTTTAACTCTTAGGGAAAAGCAGCAGAATGTGCTTCTCACATCTAGACTTTAGGAATTCAGGTTTGCAAGTTCTTTGGGGAAGCCTATTGGAGCCTTCGGTGGAAACTTGTTGTGAGATTACTGTTTCAAATCTATGTGAAAAAGTGTCAGAGAAGCTTCCCATTTAAAATCCAGTATAACTCACTGAACTGAAGATGTGGTAGTTAAAACAAAGGTAGAGCCCAAAACAGATTTGTTTCCGAAATTCTACGTGAAATCACACTGTAAAAGTCATTCAAACAGGCTTGGAAAATTGTGTTGTATATGATTATTGTTTCAAAAACTATGTGAAAAATTGCCAGAGAAGCTTCACCGTTTAAAATCCAGTATAACTAACTGATCAGAAGAAGTGGTAGTTAGAACAGACGTAGAGCTCAAAACAGTTTTATTTCACAGAGTCTATTTGAAAAATACAGTGCAAAAGCCATTCAAACAGGATTCAAAAAGTGTGTTTTATATCTCTGCCAGAAACACTCA
>NW_007745485.1:7743-8779 GCF_000696425.1 Galeopterus variegatus
AAGAAGTGGTAGTTAGAACACAGGTAGAGCTAAAACAGTTTTGTTATGGAAAGTCTTTGAAATCAAACTGTAAAAGCCAAAGAAACAGGCTTTGAAAAAATGTGTTGTATATCTCTCCCAGAAACTCTCACTGTAGTTTGAGCTTTTGGAGGCAAGTTTAACTCTAAGGGAAAGAGTTGCAGAATGTGTTTCTCACATCTAGCCTGTAGGAATTCTCTTTCACAAGCTCTGTGAAAAAGAGTCAGAGAAGCTTCCCCCTTTAAACTCCAGCACAACTCAATGAACCTAAGAATTGGTAGTTAGAATGGAGGTAGAGCTCAAAACAGTTTTGTTTCAGAAAATAAATGTGTAATCACATTTGCAAAGGCCATTCAAACAGGCTTTGAAAATATTGTCGTTTATCTCTGCCCAAAACAGTCACTGGAAGTTGAGCATTTAAAGCAAGTTTAACTCTAAGGGAAGAAACAGCACGATGTGCTTCTCACATCTAGCCTGTAAGAATTGAGGTTTGCAAGTTCTATGGGAAAGGCCATTGGAGCCTTTGTAGGAAATGGGTTGTGAGAATTCTGTTTCAAAATCTCTGTGAAAAAGTGTCTGAGAAGCTTCCATGTATACAATACAGCATAACACACTGATCTGAAGAAGTGGAGGTTAGAGCAGAGGTAGAGCTAAAACAGTTTTGTTTTGGAAAGCCTGTGAAATCACACTGCATAAGACAATCAAACAGGCTTGGAAAGTGTGTTGTATATCTCTGCCACAAACATTCACTGGAGGTTGAGCTTTTAGGAGCAAGTTTAACTCTAAGGGAATAAGCAGCAGAATTTGCTTCTCACATGTAGCCTGTAGGAAGTCAGGATTGCTAGTTCTATGGGGAAGCCCATTGGAGCCTTCGTGGGAAAAGGGTTGTGAGAATTCTTTTTCAAAATCTCTGTGGAAAAGAATCAGATAATCTTCCCCATTTAGAAACCAGCATAACTCAGTGAACCAAAGAAGTGGTAGTTAAGACAGAAGTAGAGCTCAAAACAGTTTCGTTTCG
>NW_007745485.1:13205-14704 GCF_000696425.1 Galeopterus variegatus
CAGAATCAGAGCCACCTTCCTGACCTGCAGCTGACTGCAGGCCCCTGAAAGAGACCAGCCGCGACCAGCTTCCTCTGCTGAGCCATGGAAACATGAGTCCAGTAAATGGTGTTGATTTAAACCACTAAATTTTGAGGTGGTGTGTTATACAATACAAGCCACTAAATTTTGGGGTGGTGTGTTATACAATACAAGCTAAGTGATACACTAGATCAGAGTTCTTACTTTTTAGGCTGAATATAGAAGTCAGAGAGAATTATCCTAATGCCCTGATACAAGGGATAACTTTCCACAGGAACAATCAAGAACCTCACTGCCATATACCCAGCAGTGTTTTAAACAGATGTAGTCATTAATTAGATCTCCTAAACATTTTCGTTGTTGACGTTCAGTAATACAATCATCTACAATACTGGTGCTTAACTTTGGAGGTAATATCCTGAGAATCGAATAAAAGTCACATGACCTCTCCTGCAGTGGGGCGTGGGACCTCACATTTCGTTGCCGTGGTAGATTGCAAAAACGGCCACAGCACTTTGCTCCTCCTCCCATTAAGAAGCAGAGTCTAATTTTCCACCCTAGATATGCTTTGGCCAGTAGAATAGTGCAAGCAGCCCTGTGTGAGTACTGAAATCGGACTTCATAGATATTGTACAGCTATAAAGAGGCTCTGTAGATACTTCTGCTCACTCTCTGAGGCCCACTGTAACCACTGCCATGTGAATAAGCCTGAACTAACTTGTTGGAGAATGAAAGACCACGTGGAGCAGAGATAAGCCCCCCCAGCTGAGCCATCTCAGACCACTGCATCCCGAGCTTACCTGGCCACTGACCACCACCAACAGGTGAGTGGGCTCAAGAGAGACCGGTCACAAACCAGCTGACCCCCATCCCCAGTGTACCCACTCCAAAGTGCTGGCCCACAGAATCACGAACTAAATAAATGATTTTTNAATGGAAATCATCAAGTCGAAGGTATACCTGTACCCCAATGTTCATCACAGCACTCTTCACGATAATTCTGTTTCAACATCTCTGTGATAAGGGTCAGAGAAGCTTCCCAGTTTAGAATCCAGCATAACTCACTGAACCAAAGATGTGGTAGTTAGAAAAGAGGTAGAGCTAAAACAGTTTTGTTATGGAAAGTCTTTGAAATCAAACTGTAAAAGCCAAAGAAACCAGCTTGGAAAAATGTGTTGTATATATCTGCCAGAAACACTCACTGGAGGTTGAGCTTTAGGAGCAAGTTTAACTCTAAGAAATCAAGCAGCAGAATGTGCTTCTCACATCTAGCCTGTAGGAGTTGAGGTGGGCAAGTTCTAAGGGGAAGCCTATTGGAGCCATGGTTGGAAATGGGTTATGAGAATTCTCTTTCAAAATCTCTGTGAAAAAGAATCAGAGAAGCTTCCCGTTTAGAAACCAGCATAACTCACTGAATGGTAGAAGTCATAGTTAGGACAGAAGTAGAGCTCAAAACAGTTTTGTTTTGGAAAGTCTAT
>NW_007745486.1:0-1399 GCF_000696425.1 Galeopterus variegatus
TAGTTTTTGTACCATCAGGACTTTGACAGCTAGTGATGGGGAAAATGATTCTTTTTTTTTTTTTTTATCTTTTCCCATTTTGTCTTCTCTCACTTGCAAAATCCTAATGCAGAGAAGGCAAGGTAAGTTTTATCTCCCCTGACAACTCTGAATAAAAGTAGTGGCTTCTAAAAGCATGGTGTTCAGAAGGATGCTGAGGCCCAGTCTGGGCAGGCACAATTGTCTTCACGGGTGCTGAGCAATTGACTTAAACTGGCTCGCCACATTTATGTTACAGGATGTAGTAGCTCATTTCAAACATTAGAAGTAGCTTTTGGACTACATTTTGTAATACAAGGAGTAACAAGCAAGTTCTGAGGAAAAATATCTCCCCTCGTGATCCTTCAATTCTACCTCTATTATTTTTTTTATATTAAGGTTTTACTACTTCTAAGATAAATCCTGATGACCAAGCTATGCCACTTGTGATTTCAGAGGCCAGAATAACATATTAGGACTTTCTAATGAAATTCATAATCCCAGGATGTACTGTATACACTTTTGTATATCTCAAGGTTTTGAATTAAGTAATTATGCATAATCATGGAAATTTATAGCAACTTTTTGNCCTGAGGCCAGCACCAGATGCAGCTGTCCCAGAATTGTGAGCCAAATAAACCTCTGTTCTTCATAAATTACCCAGCCTCAGGTATTGTTATAGCAACACCAAACGGACTAACACAGGTGCTTTTAATATTGAATTATATATTTTCATTTAATTCTTTTTCCTCCTCATCCCCCATGTCTTGATTTTCTCATTTTCATATTTTCTCTTGTTCTCATTTTAAATTTCTATCTCTCTATATAATTTTATTATATGTAGTTACTATAATGTGACTACAACTTACAATTAAGTACTTTAATGTTGTGTAAAGATATGGGTTATTTAAACTACACATTATTGGACTTAAGCCATTTTTTTGGATGACTAGTTAGTTATATCTGTGAGCAACTTGAGGACAGGGATTTTGTCATTACATTTTGTACCCCTATTGCATTTGCATGGCACATAATAAAGGCTCCCTTTCTCCCCCCAAAAAACTGGCTAAATAAATAAAACAAGTAAAAGAGATAATAGATATGTCCACGTAATTAGTTTACAAACCAGCACATTGTATACGTGCCATTGAATGATTGAGCCAAATATCGTAGAATACTAAAGATTCTGAGACTGAGTTCTTAAACTGAGGACCTCAAGAATAATTTCAAAGAGGGGGTTGATATTAAAGTAGTTTTTGTACCATCAGGACTTTGACAGCTAGTGATGGGGAAAATGATTCTTTTTTTTTTATCTTTTCCCATTTTGTCTTCTCTCACTTGCAAAATCCTAATGCAGAGAAGGCAAGGTAAGTTTTATCTC
>NW_007745486.1:2495-14701 GCF_000696425.1 Galeopterus variegatus
TATCTCAAGGTTTTGAATTAAGTAATTATGCATAATCATGGAAATTTATAGCAACTTTTTGATTCTAAAGTCCTGTTATAGATTGCAAATTAAACTGTGGTGTTTCCTCCAAATGCTTTGACAGGGGTCTGGGGAGAAGAGTGAGACGGTGAGCCAACATGATAGTCTGTACTGCCTGCTTGGGTGGAAGCCTGTCTTGTCCCTACCAGCATCAAGTCACACGGTGTGTCCAGACTGTCATAATATTTATCCACAACATCTGGTATGTGACAGAGAGTGAGGTCTGTGCCTTCATTTAAATTAGATCCACAGCTTGGTTTATTTGAACTGGTACAGAGGAGGAAAAAGCTTTATATAAAGTGACATCTGGGAAGAGATGTACTTGCTTTTCAAAACACTAATGGCGTCATAAATTCATGAGTTTCTAGGATAACAGCAGATGTCTGAATGGGAAATAATACAAAAAGAGAAAATTGAAAATGAAATGGAAGTACATAGAACTGTGGCTCCTCAGGTGTTTCCTCCTACAGCTAAAATTAACTTATGATTTGACCTCTTTAGTAGGGCAGCAGCAGGAGAGGAGCGTGTGCCATAGTAGATCTAATGCTGGAGTGTCACCCATTTCACTACTGTGAACTATCAATGGGATGGTTGAGTTCTGGGAAGTGGCTGGCTGGGTAGAGAGGCAGGAAGGAGACACCTCTCATCTGAACAGTTTCCAAGCTGGTGCTGGCTGCAGAGGTGTATGAATTCTGCTGTGGAGGTGGCTGGGGGTGTACCCGTAGGTGTCCCTGTCTACTCACGGTCACTGATGACTGTAATGTTACTAAAGCCAGTGGGGTCTTTCCAGTTCCCTACTAAACCTAATTTTTCAGTTTCACACTTGCTTTTTATCTCAGACTGGGAGGGGATAGGAAGACATCACAGAAAGAACTAGAGTCTTTTGGGATTTTTTAGATTTTTTTGAGATTTTTTTATCTCAAATGCCAGGGATTCTTCTTGCTGTTCTCTGTGGAGCACTTTTAGGGAAATGATATTTTGAAGTGCTAACTGACATGCTTTTCTTTTCATATTTCATTATATCTGACCCTCTCCTAATTCAACCAGAGCCCTCTATTCCACAGGAGAAGATTAGGATTGCTATAGAAAAAATGCAAAGTGAAGAAGAGTTCATAGTTTTAAAATTCCAAAATAGGTTCTTAAAGTCTGTTGTAGAGAAGATAGTTGTGAAAAAGAAAGACAACGCTTGTGTCTGCAAGTGCTATTTGAGAGCATAGTGAATATTTTATTTTCTTATTTTTTTAAAAAATAAAGCAGACATTTTTTAAGTAAAAAATTTTCTTTTCTTTCTTTTTTCTTTATATTTAAATTTTTTTTATTAGCATATTCATTCTTATAAATCGTGATATTTCTTTATGGCCTTTGTCTGACCCATCACTTCCCAAACCCCCTCTCTCCCTTCCGTCTGTAGCATCCTTAGGTTTGTTCTCTCCGTGTGAAAGTTCAACTTACTGTCGTGGTCTTTGCCTTCTTTTTTTCCTTCATTCCTTCCTTCTTCCTTCTTTCCTTAACGCCCTCTCTCCCTCCCTCCCTTCTCCCTTCCTTCCTAGCAGCCAGTTATGAGTGAGAATAGGCCATATTTCTGTTTCTTTGTCTGGCTTATTTCACTTGACCTAAGTTTCTCCAGACTCATCCATGTTGCTGCAAGTGGCAGAATTTCATTCTTTTTTATGTCTGGGTAGTATTCACTGTGTATATTTACCACATGTTCTTTATCCAGTCATCCATTGATGGACCCTTAGGTTGGTTCCTTATTTTGACTATTGTAAATAGAGCTGCAATGAACATGGGAGTGCAGGTGTCTCTTTGACATGATGATTTCTATTCCTCTGTATATATACCCAGCAGTGGGATGGCTGGAGCATATGGTAGCGCTATCTGTAGTTGTTTGAGAAACCTCCATAGTGTTTTCTGTAATGGCTGTGCTAGTTTTCAGTCCCACCAACAGTGAAGAAGAGTTCCCCTTTGTCTGCATCCTCATCAGCATTTGTTATTCTGTCTTTTCAATAATGGCCAGTCTACTAACTGGGGTGAGATGATATCTCAATGTGGGTTTGATTTGCATTTCTCTGATAACTGGTGATACTGACCATTTTTTCATTTACCTGTTGGCCATTTGTATGTTTTCCCTTGAACAATGTATATTCATCTCCTTTGCCTGTTTTTTAATTGGATTACTTGTTTTTTTTTTTTTTTTTACTGTATAGTTGTTTGAGCTCTTCGTATATTCTGGATATTAGCCCCTTATTGGATGTGTAGTTTGCAAATATTTTCTCCCATTCTGTAGGTTGTCTTTCCACTCTGTTGATTGTTTTCTTTTCTGTTCAGAAGATTTTAATTTGATATAATCCCATTTATTTATTTTTTTCTTTTGTTGCTTGTGCTTTTGGGATCTTATTCATAGTCTTTGCCCAGTCCTATTACCTGGAGTGTTTCCTCTATGTTTTCCTTTAGTAATTTTATGGTTTCAGTTGTTATATTTAAGTCTTTAATCCATTTTGAGTTGATTTTGGTATATGGTGAGAGGTACAGGTCCAGTTTCATTTTTCTGCATAGGAATGTCCAATTTTCCCAGCACAATTTATTGAAGAGGCAGTCTTTTCCCCAATGTGTATTCTTGCTGACTTCATCAAAGATCAGTTGGCTGTAAGTCTGTGGGTTGATTCCCAGATATTCTATTCTGTTCTATCAATCCAAGTGTCTGTTTCTATGCTAGTACCATGCTGTTTTAGTTACAATATCTTTGTAATATAATTTGAAGTTGGGAAGTGTTATGCATTCAGCTTTGTTTTTGCTTAGGATTGCTTTGGCTATTTGGGGTCTTTTGTTGTTCCATATGAATGTTATGATTGCTTTTTCTATTTCTATGAAGAATGTCATTGGTATTTTGATGAGGGTTGTATTGAATCTGTAGATTGCTTTGGGTAGAATGGATATTTTCATGACATTAATTCTTCCAATCCAAGAGCATGGTATGTTTTTCCACCTTTTTGTATCTTGTTTAATTTCTTTCAGGAGTGTTTGTAATTCCCATTGTAGAGATCTTTAACCTCCTTGGTTAAATTGATTACTAGGTATTTTATTTTTTTTGCAACTATTATAAATTGGCTTGCTTTCTTGATTCCATTTTCAAAGCAGACATATTTAACCTTTGTCTGCCATGAAGCCCTTTGGTGGTCTGGTGAAATTCATCGACCACTTCTTAGAATAATGGTTTTAAAAGCATAACATATAATATCTTGATCTCCAAATTACAATTTTCTGGAAATATAGTCACCAAACTAGTAAGGGATAACAAATGTCTCACAGGATAATATATATGCTTCTTTACTAATGCATCAGATCAGATCAATTGGTGGGTCTAGTAACTTTGTTGTTTCTAAGTAGTGATGAGCATAAATGCTATTTTTAGTTGTCTGTAGCATCTATAATATCATATGAAAACATACGTGAATTTTTTTATAGCAGTGTCACAAATTCTCACAAATTCTCCTAATTACTGTAGTTTGTTGCCTGCATTGTTATTGAAGAAAATGCTAATTTCTGGTTAGAGTTTAGTGAAAACAAAGATCTATTTTTTCCCTGTTTAAGTTCACAGAATCCTTGAATTTACAGGTCTGCAGACCCCAGGTTAAGAACCTTGATTTAGAGGCAAAATTTTGAGTGAGCCAGACATAAGGTTAATTTATGTACAATAGAGGTTGGGTGGAGAGGTAGATCCCTCTGCCCTGAGGGAGGAGAGAACTGAGAAGCACAAAACCCAGGAGGGTCCACAGAGAGGAGAAAGAAGCACACAGCTTCAGCCACCACCTCTCCAGCACCAGGATCATTGCAGGAGGAATTTTCCCTTGTGATTCTTGGTGGAAAGAATCTACTCAGCAGTGAGCACTTCCTAGTGACAATCCTCCTTTTGCTTGTGCTCCAGCCTGCTGCCACCACCACCACAGTTGCTAGCACCATTGTCTGTCCCCAGAGATGCTGCCCATCTACCGACACAGCAGTTTGACTCCCTCTCTGCTGCAGCTGCTGCTGTTCCCACTGCATGACTCTTGTTGCTGCTGCTGCCAGTGACAACCACTCTCACCATGCAACTGCTGCTGTTCCCATGCAGCAGTCCATCCTACTCCCCATCTTGCTCCCCCACATAGAAATTCATCTTGCTCCTTGCCACAGCTGCTGTTGTTGCCATTGCCACTGCCACCACCCAGCCAGATGCAATCAGCTCCACCTCACCCAGGTCCAGGTGTTCCTGTGTTTTATCAGTCAGGGGGAAAAAGGAAAGAGGTAAGCAAGTGCAGCCCTGCACACCCAGTGGTTGGAACTGTTCATGGAGATCATGTGACTGCATTGACTTAGGGAAGATCACACATGGAGCCTCTGGAGAGAGGTGAGTGAGAGCAGCCCCTTGACCAGGCAACCCAGGATGCGGGGGACATTATACTTCCCCTGCAAGCATGTACTCGGTGGTGGGAAATACTTACAGAGACCACACAACTGCATTAACACAGGGAAGGTCATGAGTGGAGGTGCTGGAAAGAGGTGAGTGAGCATAGCCCTGTGACCCACTGACTGAACCCATAGGGGAAGTGACACGGCCCCATGTTTGTGCACCCAGGGGTGGGAAGTGCTCGTGCAGCCCCTGCGACTGCCTTGAACAAGGGAGGACAATGAGGGGAGCTGCCAATGAGTGCAGAAATTCAGGATAGCCAGATAGAGTGCAGAAGAATATACCCAGCCACCAAAAATTCATCCCCCAACTGGAAGAAGCAAGGACCAAAGAGGAGCCTCTGCCTGCAGGAAAAAGGAAATAAAAACCCCACCAAGGCTCACTCATTCAAACTGAGGAGCTTCAGTGTACCCCAGTTCACCCATCATGGTCATGGGACACTAGCTGGGGAGCCAACAAATCTACCCAGGGTCACCCACTTCAGCCAAGGAAGGACAGGGTACCAAGGTGCTTCTCCCAAGAACTTGAGATCTTGCCCATGTCCTCAATGAACCAAAACAGTGTCACTAACCTCAGCAAGGAATCACTAAGTGTCTCAATGCCTAGGCTATGGAGGCACTTGCATGCAACTCTGACATTGAACATGGCTAGAGTAACCACACAGAAACTATACCACAATGTCTAGCTGGAACCAGTACTAAAGTATGCTATCCAATGGTCAATATAAAACACATCTACAGGAGGGAGTCTCCTCAAAAGCCATTGCAGAGAGATAGAAGAAGCAACTGCTCCACAAGAACCAGAACCCACACAGCAGGAAACCTTGGAAATGACTGAAATGGAATTCTGAGCAACAATCTTATGAGAACTGAATGAGATACAAGAAGACTCAGATAGATGACACATTGAAATGAGAAAAACAACTCAGGATGTGAAGGAGGAAATTTAAAAAGAGATAGAAACCTTAAAAAAGAATGTAGCAGACCTCTTAGAACTGAAGGATTCATTCAATGAAATAAAAAATACAACTGAGAGCTTAAGCAGCAGGCTAGAACAACCAGAAGAAAGAATTATTTCTAACCTCAGAGACAGTCTTTTTGAAATAACCCACACAGACCAAAGGAAAAAAAAAAGAATAAGAAAATTGACAAGGCCCAAAAATCTTTTTTATTTTTATTTTTTTACCAGTAAGGGGATTGCAACCCTCAGCACGGTGTTGTCTGCACCATGCTCAGCCAGTGAGCATACCAGCCATCCCTAATTAGGATTTGAACCCACAGCCTCGGTGCTACCAGCACTGCACTCTCCTGAGTGAGCCACGGGGCTGGCCCCCCATCAACAATCTTAAGTGCACAAACATCTGAATCATGGGTGTTCTGGAAGGGGAGGATAAAGGAAAAGGCATTGAAAGACTATTCAGTGAAATAATAGGGGAAAACATCCCAGATATTGGGAGAGATATGGACTTCCAGATCCAAGAAGCTCAAAGATCCCCAAACAGATTCAATCCAAAAAGGTCTTCTCTGAGACACATCATAGTCAATATGTCAAAAGTCAAAGACAAAGAGAGAATCCTAAAAGCAGCATAAGGAAAGTGTCAAGTCAACTGTAAGGGATTCCCTATCAGACTAACAGCATATTTCTCACCAGAAACTTTAAAGACCAAAAGAGAATGGGATGATATATTCAAATCACTAAAAGAAAAAAATTGCCAACTAAGAATATTATGCTCAGCAAGGGCATCCTTCAGAAATGAGGGAGAAATAGTGTATTTCCCACACAAACAAAAACTGCAGGAGTTCACTTCCATATGACTGGCCCTACAATAAATCCTCAAGGGAGGCTAGATGGTTAGCTCAATTGGTTGGAACTCAGTGTTATAACACCATACTTGAGGGTTCAGATCCTATACCAACCGGGAGTCAAAAACAAAGAGACAAAAACACCCTCAAGGGAGTCCTGCATCTGGAATCTAAAAAATGATAATCACCACCATAAATACACAAGAGAGAACAAAACCCACTGGTAGAGCAGATATGTAAATGAGAAAGAGAAAAACTATACTTACCACCTCAAAAAACTAACACACACCTAAGACAAACAATAAAAGGGAAAGAAAGGAGCAAAGATATTTATAACAACCATATGATAATCAGTAAAATGCCAGGAGAAAGACAATACCTTTCAATAACAACCCTAAACATAAATTGATTGGATTCCTTGCTATGAAGACATAAATCAGCTGAATAGATTAAAAAACTAGACCCAACTACATGATCCCTACAAGAAAATCACCTCACCTGTAAAGACTTACACATACTAATACTGAAGGGATGGGAAAAGATACATCACACAAATGGAAACCAAAAACAAGCAGGAGTAGCTATTCTTATATCAGGTAAAATAGGCTTTAAACCAAAAACTATAAAAAATAGACAAAAAGGTCATTATATAATGATAAAGGGATCTATCCACAGAGAAGATATAACAATCATTATATATATCCAACATCGAGCATCCAGATATATAAAGCAAACACCATTAGACCTAAGAGAGAGATTGACCCCAATACAGTAAGAGCTGGGGACCTCAATACCCTTCTCTGAACATTGGACAGGTCATACAGGAAACACGTCAACAGAGAAACATAGGATTTAAACTATATTTTAGACGGATTGAGTTTGGCAGACATTTACAGAACATTTCATCCAACGAGTACAGAATGCACATTCTTCTCATCAGCACATAGAACATTCTCCAGGATAGACCACAAGTCAGGTCACAAATCAAGTTGTAACACATTTTAAAAAGTTGAAATCATTTCAAGTAACTTTGCAGACCACAATGGATTAAAACTAGAAATCAATCACAAGTAAAATGCTGAAAACTGTACAAATACATGGAATTTTAACAACATCCTCCTGAACAACCATGGGTCCAAGAAGAAATTAAACAGGAAGCCAAAAAGTTTCTTGAAACTAAAAAATAAAGACACTACATACCAAAATCTGTGGGATACTGCAATAACAGTACTTAGAGGGAAGCTTACTGCAATGAACACTTACCAAAAGAACAGAAAGATTAGAAAGACTTCAAATAAACAACCTAATGTTACACCTAAAAGAACTAGAAAAACAAGAACAATCCAATCCCAAAATTAGTAGATGGAAAGAAATAATATCAGAACTAAATGGAACAGATACCAAAAAAATAAAAATAAAAATAAATAAAAAATTTAAAAAAGATACAAAAGACCAATGAAAGAAAAAGTTGATTTTTCGAGAATATGAACAAAATAGGCAAACTATTAGCTATGCTAACTAAAAAAAGAAGAGAGAAGACTCAAATAACAAAAATCAGAATTGAAAAAGGAGACATTACAACTGATACCACAGAAATAAGAAGACTCATTAGAGACTATTATAAGCAACTATACGCCAACAAATTTGAAAACTTGAAGGACATGGATAAATTCCTGGACACATACAAACTACCAAGACTAAACCAAGAAGAAATATAAAACCTGAGCAGACCAATAACAAGCAGCAAGATTGAAGCAGTAATCAGTGGTTTCCCAACAAAGAAATGTCCAGAACTGGATGACTTCACTGCTGAATTCTACCAAACCTCTAAAGAAGAATTAATACCAATCCTTTTCAAACTTTTACAAAAAAATTGAAACAGAGACCATTCTCCTGAACTCATTCTATGAGGCCAGCATCATCCTGATACCAAAACCAGAAAAGTACAACCAAAAAAGAAAACTACAGGCCAATATCCTTGATGAACATATAGATGCAAAAATCCTCAACAAAACATTAGTAAACAAAATACAAGCAATACATTAAAAAGATTATACATCATGATCAAGTTGGATTCATCTCAGGGATACAAGGATGGTTCAATATATGTGAATCAATAAATGTGATACACTTCATCAACAAAATGAAAGACAAATTCCATATGATAATCTCAATAGATGTGGAAAAAGCACTGGACAAAATTCAACATCCCTTCATGATAATGAATCTCAACAAATTAGGTGCAGAAGGACAGTATCTCAACATAATAAAAGTCATACATTAAAAACTCACTGCCAACATCATTCTGAATGAGGAAAAGCTGAAAGCTTTTCCTTTAAGAACAGAACAAGACAAGGATGCCCACTCTCACCACTCCTATTTAACACAGTGTTGGAAGTACTAGCCTGAGCAATCAGGCAAGGGAAATAAATAAAGGGCATCTAGATTGGAAAAGATGAAATCAAATTGTCCCTGTTTGCAGATGACAAAATTCTATGTGTAGAAAAGCCCAAAGACTCTACCAAAAAACTCTTAAAGCTGATAAAACAATTCAGTAAAGTTGCAATATACAAAATCGAAATTCAAAAATCAGTAGCATTTTTGTACTCCAACAATGAATTAGCTGAAAAATAAATCAAGAAAGCAAAGCTATTTATGATAGCTATCCCCCCAACACTACCTACAAATAAGTTTAACCAAGTAGGTAAAAGATCTCTACAACAAGAACTACAAACCATTGCTGAAAGAAATTAAGGAGGACAAAAAAGATAGAAAGACATTCCATGCACTTGGATTGGAAGAATTAATATTGTGAAAAAGTCCATACTACCCAAATCAGTCCACAGATTCAATGCAATCCTCATCAAAATACCCATGACATTCTTCACAGAAATAGGAAAAACAATGATACTATTCATATGAAACAGCAAAACGCCCCAACAGCCAAAGTAATCCTGAGCAAGAAAAATAAAGCAGGAGGCCTAACACTGCCTGACTTCAAATTATACTGTGAAGTTGTAGTAACCAAAACAAAAGCATGATACTGACATAAAAACACACTCGGACCAACAGAACAGAATAGAGAACCCAGAAATCAACCCATGTACTTATAGCCAAGTGATCTTTGATAAAAATGCCAAGGACATATACTGTAGAAAGGACAGCCTCTTCAATAAATGGTGCTGAGAAAACTGGATATCCATGTAGGAGAATGAAACTAGACCCGTACTTCTTGCCATATACCAAAATCAACTAAATATGGATAAAGATTTAAATATAAGAACTAAACCTATGAAACTCCTAGAAGAAAGCATAGGGGAAACACTTCAGGATGTAGGACTGGGCAAAGACTTTATGAATAAGACTTCAAAAGCACAGGCAACAAAAGGAAAAATAAACAATTGGGATTATATCAAACTAAAAAGATTCTGCACAGCAAAGGAAACAGTCAACAGAGTAAAAAGACAACGTATAGAATGGGAGAAAATATTTGCAAACTGTACATCTGACAAGGGATTAATATCAATTGTATACAAGGAACTCAAACATCTTAACAGTAAAAAAACCCAGTCCAATTAAAAATGGGCAAAGGAGCTGAATAGATATTTCTCAAAGGAAGACATACAAATGGCCAACAGGTACATGAAAAATGCTCAACATCACTAAGCTTCGGGGAAGTGTAAATCAAAACCACATTGAGATATCATCTCACCCCAGCTAGACTAGCTATTATCAAAAAGACAGAACAGCAAATACTGGTCAGGATGTGGAGAAAGGGGAACACTTCTACAATTTGGTAGGACTATGAATTAGTACAGCTGTTATGAAAAACAGCGTGGCATTTTCTTAAACTGTTATAGATAGAACTCCCATACTATCCAGCAATCCCACTATGGGGTATATACCCAAAGGAATATAAACCATCATGTTGAAGGGATACCTGCTCTTACGTGTTTATGGCAGCTCTGCTTACAATAGCCAAGATATGGAACCAACCTAAATGTCCATTGATGGATGGCTGGATAAGGAAACTGTGGTATATATACTCCTTGGAATACTACTCTGCCATAAAAGAGAATGAAATCCTGCCATTCACACAACACGAATGAACTTTTAGAAAATTACATTAAGTGAAATAAGCCAGGCACAGACAGGGAAATACTGTGTGTCCTCACTCATAAGTGGGAGCTAATAAATAAATAAATAAATAAATAAATAAATAAATAAATAAGGAAGAAAGAAAAGCAACAATCACAATAATACACTGAACTTTCAGAAGGAGAGAACAGAACTGTGGTTACTAGAGTTGGCAATGGGGGAGGGGGCTTACCAAGAAATTGGTTAAGGGTCACAAAGAATGATTACAGTTTGTAATGATGAATATACTAGTTATCCTGATTTTATCATCATATATTGTACACAGGTATTGATATTTCAGTCTGTACCCTACAAATATTTATAATCAATTGTTTTTTTTTAAAATTTTATTTTGTCGATATACATTGTGGTTGATTATTGTTGCCCCTTACCAAAACCTCCCTCCCTCCTCCCTCTCCTCCCTCCCACCCAACAATGTCCTTTCTATTTGCTTGTCATATCAACTTCAAGTAATTGTAGTTGTTATATCTTCTTCCCCCCATATAATCAATTATGTTTCAATAAAAAAAATAATGAAAACACTGGGAGGTGACAGTTGTTTCTTACACATGAAATAAATTTTCAATCTGTTGAATAATATTTCATCATAATTCTTCCTAATTAGAACCAGAAATGACATAACTTTAACATGGAATATTACTTTTATTACAGAGTCAAGTCTGATTTTATAGCATTTTGACTTTCTGAGATAGGAAGTTTAGGAAGAATTAAAAGTAGGAGAGAGAAAATTGGATATATTGGAAAATACACAGAATTATAGAGATTACAATGGGGCAGCCCACACTCTCTGCAGGTGTGTTTTGTTTGGCAGAGAAATTTTTAAAATTGAATTTGATACCTTTAGTTAGGGTAAGTATTCTCCAGTTCCCTCAAATCCTGCTACTTCTATTGTTTTATACCTGGCCCACTTGACTTGTGCATTGTACCTCCCTGGCCCCTGAAGGTATTTGGGTTTACAATCCCTGATCCACAGTGATCTAATGTGATACTCTCCTTGTATATGTAGGACATTCCTTAGTGGCTGCTACATTGTAACTCCTCAATTTACTAATTCATTTATATATTCATTTAAGAATATCTAGAAGTATCAACTTTGGAAAGGTAAACTATTTTAAGTGCTTGAACAAAAATGACAGGGATTCCTGCCCTTGTAGAGCTTGCTTTAAATATAATAAATAATATGCATAACAAGTAAATTATATAGAATATGTATATAGTAAAAGAGAGAGCATGGCAGGAGGAGGAATTGGTTTGTAATTTTCAATTGAATGGTCTTAATGGTCAGTGTAGCCCTTATTGGAGAAAATAATGTTTGAGCAAAGACTTGAAGGAAGCAAGGGAAATGATTTTTACAATGAGAAAGTAAGTAGAAAAATCATTCCTGTGAATTGAAACATATTTTTATCTGAAATATTTCTTGAAGATTTGCTTTTCTGTTTCTGGAAGAACAGCAGGGAAAGGATACCCACTGCTTATATTTTAAAAGTTGTTTCTCTCCTGTTTCTGAGCTTTCCTAATATTTCAGGCACCATAATAAGCCAGTTGGTGTCTGCTTTTTCCTATGGTTTCTGCGTCACCCGGTTTATTCTAGCACTCTGCAATGACACGCGGACTTGCTTTTGTATTTTAATAGAGGGGACTCTGCAGGTAGAAGGAGGGGTATGGCCACCCTTCTACCCGGAAGGCATCAAAGGCTCTATTGTGCAAGGGGACCATTTTACTCTCGTGGATGTCTTCCA
>NW_007745487.1:0-559 GCF_000696425.1 Galeopterus variegatus
GAGTGAAATAAGCAAAGCACAGAGGGATAAATACCACATGTATCGTTCACAAGTGGGAGCTAGGAGAGAAAGAAGGAAGTGAAGAAAGACCACAGTGGTGTGTTGGACTTGCAGAGGGAGAGAATATACCTAGGGATACAAAGCGGAATGGGAAAAGGGGGATGGGGAGGGAGGTCGGGGATAATTGGGTGGCGGACTTGGGGTATAATCACCACTTGTGGTAATAGGCATCCTGCCAGTATGCATCTGGCCATCACATCTTGGGCACAAGTGGTGACAATTAGCTTCGTACCCCATGAATATTCATAACCAATAAAAGAAACCGAAAAATTAGAAAAAAGGAAAGAATTTAGAAACTTAAGGAAAATCTGGCCTTCTCAGAAACTTCTAGCAATGGATGCGGCTGTTTTCATAACAAATTAAAATAGTTGCTTTTTCTTGAGCACCTATTATGTAACAGTTTATGGGGAAGGTTTCAAGTGTTCTTAGACATCTTGTCTTCCTGTCTTTCCTGGACACAGGGACAGTACGTTGCCAGTCCTCTTGTAGTTAGCAAGAG
>NW_007745487.1:3438-9524 GCF_000696425.1 Galeopterus variegatus
GCCATCATATGCCCACTTTGGTGAGGTGCTCACTAACGTCTCTTGCCCATTATTAAAATTGAGTCATCTGTTTTCTAATTTTCAAGTTTTGAGAGCCCTTTATGCACCCTCGATACAAGTCCCTTGTTGGGTGTATAGTTTGCAAATATTTTCTTTCAGTCTGCAGTTTGACTTTTTGACTTTTTATTGTCTTTCTCACAGCAAATGTTTTTAATTTTGAGGAAGTCTCATTTATTTTTTCCCCTTTATGAATTGTGCTCTTGGTGTCATGTTCACGAGCTCCTTGCCTCACTTTAGGTCATAAGATTTTTCTCCTGTGCTTTTTAAAAAAGTGTTACAGATTTTCATTTAACATTTAGATCCATGATACATTTTTACACATGGGTATCTAATTGTTCCAATACCATTTATTGAAAAGACCAACATTTCTCAATTGAATTATCTCTGTAAAACTTTAAAAGCCATACTGGTCTGTGTCTATTTCTGGAGTCTCTAACCAGTTCCTTTGGTCCTGTGTCTGTCCTTTAGCCAGTATCACAGTTTCTTGATTACTATAGCCTTATCTTAAAATCAGGCAGTGTGATTCTTCAAACTTTATTCTACTTTTTCATAATGTTTTTTTTTCTTTTTGACAAATAAAAATTGTGTATATTTAAGGTGTACAAGTGATGTTTTGATATACATATACATTATGAAGTGATTACCACAATTAACATATTCATCACCTCATATAGTTACTGTTTGTGTGTGTGGTGAGAACACTTAAGGTCTACCCTCTTAGCAAATTTTAAGTATGTAATACATTGCTATTAACGATAGTTACCATGATATACATTAGGTCTCCAGAACTTACTCATTTTATAACTGTAAAGCTAGAGAAAATCCTTTCATTTCCCCCAAACCCCAACCCCTGGCAACCTTTCTACTCTGTGTTTCTATATGTTTGACTGCTTTAGATGTCACATGTAAATGAGATCACATAGCATTTGTCCCTCTGTGCCTGGCTTATTTGGCTTAGCATAATGTCCTCCAGGTTTATCTATGTTTTCCCAAAGGGCTTGACTTCCTTCTTTGCTAGGGCTGAATAATATTCCATTATACATATTTGTCACATTTTCCTTATCCATTTAGCCATTGATGGACTGTTAGGTTGCTTTCACGTTTCCCCTCTTGTGAATAACGCTGCAATGAACATGGGAGTACAGATATCTCTTTGAGATCCCGATTTCAATTTTATTGGATTTACCCCCAGACCTGCAGTTGCTGGATCATAAGGTGTTCTGTTTTTAGGTTTTGAGGAGTCTCCATACTGTATTACATAATGGCTACACCAATTTACAATCCTACCACCAGTGTACAAGGGTTCCCTTTTCTCCACATCCTCAAAAGTACTTCTTATCATTTGACTTTTTGATAATAGCCATCCTAACAGTTGTGTGGTGATATCTAATTGTGGTTGTCATTTGCACTTCACTGGTGATTAGTTGCCTTGAGCACTTTTTCGTGTGTCTGTTGGCCATTTGTAATATCTTCTTCAGAGATATGTCTATTCAGGTCCTTTGTCCATTTTTTAAATTGGGTTACTGGGGATTTTGTTTGTTTGTTTGTTTTACTGCTGAATGTCATGAGTTCCTTACATTTTTTGCATGTTAACCCCCTATAAGGTATATGATTTACGAGCATTTTCTCTCATTCTGTAGGCTGCTTTTTTATTTTATTGATTTTCTTTGCTGTGCAGAATCTTTTTAGTTTGATGTAGTTCCAATTGTTTTTTTTTTGCTTTTGTTGCCTGTACTTTTGAAGTCATAGTCAGAAAGGCATTGCCAAGAGCAATCTCCAGATGTTTCTGTCCTATTTTCTTCTAGAATTTCTAGATTTTGGGGCCTTACTTTTAAATGTTTAATCCACTTTGAGTTGATTTTTGTTTATCATTTAAAAGAAGAATACAATTTTATTCTTTCGCATTTGGAAATCCACTTTTCCCAACACCATTTTTAAAAGAGACTCTCCTTTCACCTGAGGCATGGAGAAATAAGCGAGATGCCCATCCCACAACCAGGCAAACCAGACCCGCACCTCGGTGCCCACCCAGGTATATGAGGCATGGACTTGGGGACCAGACACTCCCCACAACCAGGCACATCGCCAGCACCGAGAAACATGGCATAAACATCAATTCCGTGTGGGTGGCCCTCCATAGCTGTCACCATAACCATGGCTGCCACAAAAGCAGCTAGACACCACAACCACCATGGAGATGGTCCACCATCCACTGGAGTTCATTGCCAGAAGGAGAGTCAGCAGCAGAGTCCAAAGAAAAGAACAGGATTTCCCTCTCCATGAAGCCCATTTCAGAGTGACAGAAGAAGCATCTGCTCTATGATAATATTGGGGGGCCTCATCACACCTCTCAGCATTGGACAGATCATCTAGGCAACAAATCAACACAGTAACCATTATTCTTTCAGAAGGAGAGAAGAAATCTAGGGTAATTAGAGGGGGAGGGGGAGGGGGAGAGGGAGGGAGAGGGGGATGGGGAGAGATTGGACAGAGGGCATAAAGAATTATTATGATTTGTAAAAATATATATGCTGGTAATATTGATTTGATCAACATATCTCAATGTCAAACCCCAAAAGTATGTATAATCAATTTTGATTCAATAAAAATTAAAAAAAAAAAAGATAGAAATTCTTTTTTTCTCCATTGATTTTTCCTACAGCCCTTGTCAAATATTAGTTGACTGTAAGGTGTGGGATTATTTCTGGGACTTCTATTCTGTTCCGTTGTTCTGTGAGTCTGTTTTTATGCCTGTACCATGCTGTCTTGATTACAACAGTTTTGTAATACACTTTGACATCAGGGTGCGTGATGCCTCCAACATTGCTCTTCTAGCTCAAGATTGATTTGACTGCTTGAGATCCTTTATAGTTTCTTATAAGTTTTATGATTGCTTTTTCTACTTCTGTGAAAAATGTCATTGGAATCCTGATAGTAATTCCATTGAATCTGTAGATCAAATTGAGTAGTATGAACGTTGTAACAATATTGATTCTTCCAACTCATGAACATTCCATGTCTTTCCATTTCTTTGTATCTTCTTCAGTTTCACCAATGGTGTATAATTTTCAGTGTTCAGACAATTCATTTCTTTGTTTAAAATTATTTTTTTATAAAAATTAAAAGAAAATAATTTTTATAAAAAACGGGGAAAAACTGAAAAACAAATAAAATTATTTTATTAGTTTTTGATGCTATCATAAATGAAATTTTTTCTTAGTTACTTTCTTGATAGTCTGTAGTTAATAGAAATGCAACTGATTTATGCATGTTGATTTTGCATCCTGCAAATTTACTCAATTTGTATGTGATCTCTAGTGGGATTTTGATAAAGATTATAGGTTTTTCTATATATAAGATCATTTCATCTGTGAACAGTGACAATCCGACTTCATCTTTTCCAATTTGGATGCCCTTTATTTATTTACTTTGCCTGATTGCTCTGGCTAATACTTCCAATACTATGTTGAATTGTGGTGGTGAGAGTGAGCATCCTTGCCATGTTTCTATTCTCAAAGGAAAAGTGTTCAGTTTTTCCCCATTCAGGATGATGTTGGCAGTGGGTTTGTCATATATGCATTTTATTGTTCTGAGATAATTTCCTTCTATATCTAATTTGTTGAGTCTGCATCATGAAGGGATGCTCAATTTTCAAATGCTTTTTCTGCATCCATTGAGATAATCATATGTTTTTTTTTTGTCCTTCCTTTTTTTGATGTGGCATATCATATTTATTGATTTTCATAAGCTCAACCATCCTTGCATCCCTGGGATGATTCTCACATGATTACGGTGTATAATAGTTTTGATATGCTATTATATTCTGTTTTCTAATATATTGTTGAGTATTTTTGCATTTCTGTTCATCAAGGATTTTGGCCTGTAGCTTTCTTTTTTTCTTGTCTCTTTGCCTGATTTTGATATCAGGGTGATGCTGGCCCATAGAATGAATTTGGGAGAATGGCCTGTGTTTTAATTTTTTGGAATAGTTTGAAAAGGATTGGTTTTAATTCTTCTTTAAAGGTTTGGTAGAATTCAGCAGTGAAACCATCTGGTCCTGGGCTTTTGTTTGTTGGGAGACTGCTGATTACTGTTTCAATCTTGTTGCTTGCTATTGGTTTGTTTAGGTTTTCTGTTTCTTCTTGGTTCAGTCGTGGTAGTTTGTATGTATCCAGAAATTTATCCAATTGCTCCAGGTTTTCAAATTTGTTGGTGTATAGTTGTCCATAATATTCTTTAATGATTCTTTACATTTCTGTGGTATTTGTTGTAACGTCTCCTTTTTCATTTCTGACTTTTGTTATTTGGGTCTTCTCTCTTCTTTTTTAAGTTAGTCTGGCCAATGGCTTGTCTATTTTGTTTATACCCTCCAAAAACCAGCTTTTCTGTTTTGTTGATTTTTTTTATCATTCTGTTGGTCTCTATTTCACTTAGTTTTGCTCTGACCTTAATTGTTTCTTTTCATTTACTAGTTGGGATTAGATTGTTCTTGTTTCTTTAGTTCTTTGAGACTTAACGTTATTTTTTTTTTTGAAGTCTTCAATGTTCTTTTAATTCAAGCACTCATTGCTATAAACTTCCTTCTTAGTACTGCTTTTGCAATATCCCATGGTTTGATTAAAGATATATATTTTTTTAGTTTATTTATTTATTTATTTATATTATTACATTTTTACATTCTAAGATGTTGTTGCAGAGCAGTTATGGGGAGGGGGAGAAGGAAAGGGGAAAGGAAAAAGGGTGGGAGAAGGAGGAAGGTGGGGACATGGTGAGGCTAATGGCATCCCCCTCATTTCTGCACTGAAGGCCCCTGGACTTTCAGCAGTGGCTTAGTGGTTGCTGGGCTGGATGCAGTTGCTGGGAGGTGTGGCTGAAGCCCTCGGCTTCTCACGGCCCTCCCGTGGGAGCCTGGGGTATTTCCTGTGGTGGCTTGGTGGTCATTGCTGGGCTGCTTGTGGGTGTCACTTGGGCATGGCTGACGCCCTCAGCCCACCACTGCCTTGGCTCAGGAGCCCAGGGTACTTCCTACTGCAGCTTAGTGGTCATTGCTGAGCTGGTTGCAGTTGTAGGGGACAGGTTCAGGTCCCTGGCACTCCCAACACCCTGGCTTGGGATCCTGGGGGCTTCCAGTCCTTTTAGGTTTTATAGGTGCTCTTTGGTGATGTGGGACCTTTACTACCTAATATCAAATATTTTCTCTGGTCTTTGGGTATTTTATTTTTCCTTTCAGTTCTGTGTTGGATTATTTGCTATTCCCACCATTTAAATTCTGCACTGGAACTAACTTGTTGTCCTTTGTTTACTTCTAAAATAGGGGAACTTCCTGTGGGGACCAGCACTTGAGTCCTGTGGTTGAGCTAAATTGCTGCTTTGCTGCTGATTCCCTGTGGAAGGCTTTTTGTGCAGCTCAGGTTTTAATTATTGACCTTATATGTTCTTCTGGGTCTTGTGATTTCTTGTACACCTGGGTTGTATGGAAACTCTGGTCTTGGGCCTGAGACTTTTCAGCAAACTACACCCTCCTGCAGTTCTATATTCCTGACCAGTCTCTACTAAGTGGTCCTGCGCTGATTGGAGGGCCGATCTGCTGTCTATGCTGTGCCCCAGTGTTCCCCTGGTGGCCTGTCTCCCCCACCACCTGCGCTTCAAGCACTTCCCATGGGATGGGCTATGCACTGATCCCTTGCGATGACTCACTGGCATCTGAGTGGCTTTTCTTCCATTGTTGTGGCTCCTTGCTCCTGTGTGGGTCCTCATTAAACTGTTTGTGGTCTTGCTGGCCTTTGGGCCACCAAGGCCCTCTTTTCCGCTGCTGACTCAAAGCAATTTCATACGATGAGCATGGCAGCGAATTTTGCCAGCTCTTGCTCCATGTGTTCACCAGCTCCAGGCTTGAAGCAGCTGGGATTAAAAATGGTCAGAGCAATCCTTTCTTTCTCTCACAATGGCTTCTCCTGACTTCATGAACTCTGTAGGTCTGTCTTCCTCTTCCCCTGAGCTCTAGTGGCCCCAGCTTGTCTGTCAAT